>NC_044257.1:18452655-18605953 GCF_003957555.1 Calypte anna
TTCAGCAGAATGTATGGATCTGCTCATGGGACTCTGCTGGGGAACACTCAGCTGGAGGTGAAGCCACCATCTCCCATGGCAGCTCCCAGTAGGCAAGCTTCAAATTTGGTACCTCCTGGATGGTTACTCCTGAGCAAATAGTTAAATAAGGAAAGAGTCAGTAAAAATAAGCTTTGCTTTCTCTGTTACTATTTTTATTCCACTTCTACTGTGTGGTCTGCTCATTTTGAAATTAGTGTTTTCTTTACCTCTCCCCCCAATTTAGGGGAAAAGGTTTGAGCTCCTTCTGGCTCCTTGGGATTGGCTGGGATCATCAATGGGAAAAATGAGGAGGTTTTGTTAGGAATACTGTGTTCCCTCCTTGTGGCCTGCCAGTTGGCATCTGTGCAACATCTCTGCTGCTGCATACTTTGGGGATGCAGTGAGATTTCTCCTGTTCTTTGAGGTTTGCTGCTATTTGCTTAAATTTCAGCGAGCTCCTCTGTGCAAACCCAGAGATGGATTTACTGGGGAGCAGCTCACACCCAGCTGAGCTGTCTCTGCTTCTGTTTTCTCTGTCTGCTCTGGGTTTGCTTGGGAAGAAGGCACAACCTCTGCTTTGGGTTTGTCCCCATCCTTTCAGATAAGGTTTAGATGTGTTTTGTCTCCCAGTGGTAGCAAGCAAAACAATTTCCATTTTTATTTGCATTCTGCTCGCCTCCCCAGCCCGGTGGAGTGCTCCAGTTGGTGTTTTGATCCCTGTCCTCCCCCTTCATTTCCTGACCCAGCTGGTTTGAGTTGTTTTCATCCTGGTGCCTGGGTTCCCAGATGTGCTGGGAGCAGCTGGGGCCAGGACCACTTGTGGCTGCAGGGTGCTGGTGTGGAGAGGAAGAGGAGGAGGTCCTGGGGGGCAAATCCCCCAAACCAGAGCAGGGTGCTAACACCAGGGTTGGTGAAATACCTCCTGTTCTCTTGGGTGGTCTTGCAGCTGGTGAGATCCCTCATCCACCAGCCAACTATGGCTGAGAGATCCCTGGGAGAACCCACTGGTGCCTTTTCTTGGGATGGGCACCTGCCAAACATGCTGCTTCTCCAGCTTCTTTCTTGGAACCCCTCAAAACATCACCTCCCCGGAGCTCTGTTGATGTGGGTTGGGGTTAAACAGGCTATTATGGGGTTAGGTTATCTGCCATGAACAGTTCCCAGAGCCTGGAAAAACACCAAATCCTTTCTGTAGGGAAAGGGGTGCCACCTCGAGCCCAGGGCTCGCCCCACGTTGGTGTAGGGCAAATAACTTTATATTCCTGTACTGGTGCCCCCCAAATGGATCTGAGGATACCCCTGATGGAGACCCAGTGCAGAACAATAAACACCAGCAGTAAACGTGGCATCTTAGATATCTTCAAAGACCTGAGCATCCTGTTCCAGCTTCTCACACCTTGCAGACCAGCACAATTAGGGAAAGGTATAGGGAAGGGAAAAAAATTGTGTTTTGGAGCATATTGGAGCATGAGTCCAACTCCAGAAAAACAAATCCTATGGCCAGGGCTGTCAGGATGTCTTGAGGATTAATTTAGGCTTTTGATTTTGAATTGAGCTGCTTGCTTTTTTTCTTTTTTTTTTTTTTTTTTCTTTAGGTTCTTTGGCTGGAAAATATTGATTTTATAACTCGCCACCATTTTGTGTGGGTTGTGAGGATTAGCAAAATGGTACCTAATGCAAAAAGAACACAACAATGCTTTGTACATGAGTAGGAAATTAGCTTTTTTTTTTTTTCTTTCTCAACCTTATCTGTCATGCACAGCTATGCTGGGGGCTTTCCAGGAGCTAGTGATCTACATTCAATGTGTAGAGTTGATGTAAAGCAAGAGGTGGAACAACATCAGCCTGCCCTGCCTTCCCACTGTGGAGTTTTATTCTTACTTGACAGAAGTAAATGTTTCCTTTTTTCTTTTCTTTTTTTTCTTTTAGGAAAAACAAATCCTTACCCTTTTTTCAGGATGGGCAAAGTGTGAAAACACTGGAAAATGATTAAAAAGCAGGGCAGGATCACTTCAGCTTTCTTCCATCTCAGTTCAGCTGCATCCTTTCCAAATTCCATCTCTTTTCCTCTCTATCTTTGATTAGAAACAGGACCTTCTGCAAATCATATTTATCATTTTTAATAAAGCTGAAAGCATCCTCTGAGCATTAAGCAAAAAAAATAAAACCTTGTAAAGAAGATCCTAGGTGAGACCATGGCTCTTGTGAGCCGGATGTTCTGTCCTGTTGGGTCATAATGGGATGATGACTGCAAATAGCTGAAAACCAGAGGGTTTTTTCTTTAGAAAGTTTCTGTATCTTCTAAAGAAAAGGTCCCATGGGCTAAATAACTGTGCAACTGAGGAAACTTCTGTGGAGTGGTATCTGTTGAGAATATTACCTAAAAAGAGGAAAGTTTTTTTATAACGTCAGAAATATAAATACTGAATTTTGTTTGTATTGTAAGTAAAAAATAATAATAATGCAAAGAAAGGGTGCAACAAGATGCTGCAAGATTTCTCCAATGAACTTTGTATTAATGTATTTCCATTAATACATTAATATATTTCCACAAGGAATAAAGCAAAACCACAACTTTTCAATGGAAATCTTTCAGTTTGCTTGTACCAAGGATGTCCATAAAACCTTCTAGTAAAATGTTATCAAGTCTTGTACACAGTCTGGGAAAACTTCTCCCCCTTGTTCTTGGTCCTTCCTTTCTTCACCTGGCTGGTGTCATTATGTGGATTATTTCTTTTTAAAGACTTTCTCTTCCCATCACCAACAAGCTAAAGATTTGTGCTTTAGGTTGAGCTGAGTAGCTTTGGGAGAGGGCTCATGTTTTGTCTTTTTTTTTTAGGAAGTTACCCACCACAAGTGGATTCAATCACAGAGAGAGGGATCTGGTTTCTTTCCATAGAGTGTCCTGAAAGTTTGCCAGCATAAGCACCTCTCTGGTTGGGTCAATGGTATTTATAGGCTACACAAGAATATCTTTTTCTTGCAGATTTTCCTGACATTTCTCTCTTTTTTTTTTTTTTTTTTCTCTCCTCTGAAGTCAACTGCCTGAATAATAGCAATGCTATAAAATGTCTGCAACTCTAACCCCCTGCTAGACCTCCGTGGCTCATAATGGGACCTTTTTGTCCAGTAATCCACATTTAGAAGTCTTGTGGTCACAGTGGGTTTTGCCCGTGGGATGCGTGAGGTGTTACTTGAAGGTAAAAAGGGGACTCGTGGTAAATTGTCCTGTACTTTGCTGTGCTGTGGCTTAATCCTTTGCACAGGGAGGGCTCTGTGTTTTCTCAAGGCTTCTTGTAAAACTTTATGCCCCTGAACCCTCTATGGTTTCAGCCATGTGTGTGAGTACAAACAGAGCTCGAAGAGGAACTCAAAGGGAGCGCTGGACCCGTTCTCCCCAAGGCACGAAGCTGTTGAGCAGATCCAAACCTCTTTGCTACATCAAGCAGGAGCTGGAGCTCTCGAGGCAGACCTCCAGTGCTTCCCTGATGTCTACTTCCACGTCCTCATAAAGCTTTAAATCTGAAAGTTTACGTGTGTGCTGCTTTATGTTGACATTTTTACTGCAGTGCGCGTGTGAACACCCCAGCTCCAAAGTGCTTTCAGATGGCAGCTCTTGCTTTCTGCAACGTGACCCCGGTGCTTTTGTGTCTCTGTGCACCTGAAAATAGACCTGGAGCAGAGGCCTGGGGAGTTCTCAGACCCTGCAGCCTCTCGGGGAGCAAGAAGCTGGGGATGACTTGGGTTGGAGCTGGCATAGATGTGTGGAATGTCCCAAGGCCAGGCAACGCCTGTGTCCCAAATCCATGCGGTGCAGGGAGCCTCTTTGTATTTCCAGACTGGATAATGGTCCCGAGAAAAACCTCTTTCTTTGACTATTTTCTAATTTCCTGCATTCCCAGAGAGGGGTAGAAGTTTACAAGCTCAAAAGCAAAATGGGTTTTCTAACCTCCAAAAAATGTCTGTCTTCAGTTGAAATGCTGGCGATAAAAGATATTCAGGGCGTGGGCCACGTCTTAGGTTTTTTTCCTGAACTGTCTGCTCATCCTAACGAGCTGTGGCCAAATAAAAATGTGTAATTTTGAGCAATAAAAAAAGAAAAGTGTCTTCTGAAGAACCAAGCAGGGAGCTGCATTGCTACTCTCTTCTTCCAGCTAGCATGTCTGCTGAATTCCTGAGCAGCTCTAAAGAGGAGCAACCCAGCAGAGGTTGGGAGTAGCTCAGTGTTTCAAGAAAAGGATCTTTGATGTATTTTTAATAAAACAGCTCCTGGGTGAATGGCATCTTGGAAGCCTATTCGATAGGCAGAAAAATAATATGTGTTTGGGTTTTTTTCTCCCAAGTTGTCTAAAGTTGGACACAATGTCAGTGGGAAAAGCTGTGCCAGTGCCTGCAGGACAGAGCCTGTGCCTGGCAGCACTTGGCCATGCTAAGTTTTTAGCACTTTTGTGGGTTTTGGGTTTTTTGCCATAACCTAAGTGTGTCCAGTGCAGAATTATTGTGTCTGTGGCTGCTGCTGGGGAGCAGAGAGGAGGAAACACACCTGGGCAGATGTGTGAGCAGAGGAGTTCTGGAGTTTTGAGGGTCGGGGGGTCTCATTGCCTCTGGCAACACCCAAAATATCCCCCGTGACAGAGACCAAAGCTGTACCTAGGTACTGCTGGAAACCTTTGTGCCTCCTGCTGTGGACATAACAGGGGTTGGGAGGAGGTTGTTTAGTGGAGGACAGGAAGAAAAACGAGTCTGTCCTTCACATTGAAGTTTGGCTTAATCACACAGTAAATGAAGCTTGTTCCCCAAATTATTTCTTTTTCTACCTGTAGTGAACCGTAGCAAACAAAAGATGAACTTCTGAACCCAGCTGTGTGAGGATCAGTGGAAAGCTTGCCTAAGAAAACCACCCTGGGTACCAAATAACCCAGCCTGTGTTAGCCAGCAGTCTGTAATGTCAGTCCTCCTGTGCCACTTTTGGGGATGCTTTTGGATTTCCATTTGGGATGGAGGTTTTCTTTTCACTGGGATTAGTGGGAAAATGTTTTCACAGGTGCCAGTCGTCTTTTTTTGGACACGAGTGTCTTTTTTAAGGCTAATTCAGTATTTTTGGAGAATGTTGTGGTACATCAAGAAAAGAATGAATAGAATGTAGGTGGGAGAACACAAAAAACCACTGAGGCTTTCATCTCTATTTATTTATTCTTGCTTGATACTGCAAATAACATGTGGGTTTATAACTTGTCCTTAGTGGTCCTTGGCTGGTGGTGCAGAAGCTGGTGATGATATAAGGACATAAAGAGATGGAGCTGCTGGGGCTGGGCTCTCATTCACAAGTTAAATATTGTGGCAAAGGATCTTATGATCTTGCTGAATCTGGTTTTGAGGCAACATCTGAAATAGGAGTGTTCCTCTAACACCTCTGCTGCAAATCTCCTTCAGAATGTCTCTTTGGTACCTCTGCAAACTCAGATGTTCCTCTCCTATTCTGCCAAATTTCCAGCTGGTGTAAATGAGCATATACATTCCTCTGAGCTCATTGTCAGAGCAAACATCTGGCCTTATTATTACAATGAATTTAATCCAAATCTATATAATGTTAATGTCTTTAATGCGTTTGGGCTGTGGTGGATACATGTGAAATCCAAGTCAGTTTCTGCTGAGTGCCTCGCAGGATCTCAGCTACCTTTGTTAAAATGAGAAAGAAAAATCCCTTTAGTCCAGCTTTAATTCACTCAAGGGGCAAATAAGTTTCTGACCTGGGGATTTGGTGTGTCTGAGAATTACTCTGAAACTTGTAATTTCCTGCTCTTTATTGTTTGGAGAACACTCAGCCTAATGGGGAAAAGGTAGAGGTAAAATGATGGTGGGGTAGGTAAGATTACAGCTTTCCTGTGAGCAGAGGAGTCTTCTGCATGCTTGTGAAAAGGAGGCATTTCCTCCTGTCTTCTGGGCTGTCATCAGAGTTTAATAGCTGAGCACTGCAGGAATAACTGCTTAGTAATGAGCTGGGATAACCTGGGATCCCCTCTGCTCCAGGGGTTTCCTTACCTTTGGGCAGGGAGGAGGGGAAGGGGAAATTGCATCAGGAGGGAAAATCCTTTTCTGATTACAGCTAGAAGGAGGAAACTGGGCCTCCAGGCTTTATTTTCAGTCCTGCTCTGGCCATGCTGTTCACCCTTCCCGTGCTGCTTTCTCTCCTACAAAATGCAGGTGCTGCCTCTTGGCTCTCAGGTCTGCTGCCTTCTCACCAGGGCAGAGCCCAAGGTGGGGGGTTCTTGCTGGCAGGGTATGGTGTGGGACATGCAGGCAAGCAGGGATGGTCCTCACTAACAAAAGGTGGTATATGTAGGGGAAAAAAAAGTAATGCAAGGGAAAAAAACACCCCACCTGCCCTTTTTTAACCAGCACTGATTTAATTCTTTCATCCCAACATCCTGCTCAGCAGCTGAACCCTCTCCTGAGAGTGCTCTCCACACCCCCTCTCCTTCCTGCAAGGAGAACACTGTCTTTGCAGATGGCAATTGTTTGCTTTGTGGTTACTGATCTATGAAGCAATTTAGAGGAGAGAAGAAAAAAAAAAAAAAAAACCTCCACTCTTTCCTTTTTTATGTTGAATGGGAGTAATCACCCTGTCTCTTCAGCTTGGGTGTTGACCAAAGGTGTCCAACCCCTGCAGGGCTGTGATGGGATGAGAGCACCCATAGAACAAGGAGGGGATGTTTGGGGAAGGTGGGGACTCTCCTGGCCTTGACCAGGAGGCAGTCTCAAGGTGCAGAGCTGGGGGGAAGGAGCTGCAGTTCCTCTGCTCTCTTGAAGCCCCAGGCAGGAGAGGAAGGTGGGCAGAGGTGCTGGGGAGGGTAGGATACACCTTTGAGCATCCAGGTGTGGGGAAGGGATTTGAGAGGGCCTAGGGGAATTGGGAAGTAATGCCAAGTTAGGGAGATGAGGCTGGAGATGATGGATAATGTATTGCATTTGGCTTCTCAGGGTGAGAAAAAGGGCAGGGTAACTGGGGTGGGGGTGTGTAGGCTTCCTCTAACCAGAGTATCTGTTTCCTTACAAATGACTGTTGTAAATCATTGTTTTAGAGCTCCTGCGGATGTTGATGTGGTGACCCATCTTTTGCTCTGGATGAAGGTCCTGCAGCCAGGTGGCTGGCCTGGTGTCACTGTCAGGGACATCCCAGAGGCTCAGGGTTAGCAGAGGAGCAGCAAGCTGTGTTAGTGTGGGTTGCTTTCCCTTCTCTCTTCTCATCTCTCCTGGACATAACCCTCCAGGAGGGCTGGAAGGGGATGTGGGCTGCATCTCCCCGGGGTCTTTCTTTAGGAGTGTCCTTACAGGAAAGATCTGAACTTCCAGGGAGGGTGTGCACGATGACACAGTTAATGACTGGGCTGCAGATTTGAGAGATGCTCAAGTTCAGGATGGTCCATGCTGTATGCTGGGACAGGCCTGACTGGGCTGGAAAGTGGGGGAGTGGAGATGTTGTCAGCAACGTTGGGCTCCCCCTGAGGACCACCCAGAAATGATGGATCTTCCAGCAGATGTAGCTGGAGGTCCCAGTGGCTACGGCCACTTCTCCACAGCAAGGATGAGTGGGCAGGAGGGAGGGATCCCAGGGGTTGGAGTTGGCTTCTGGATCACCCACTGCTTGCGTCAGCCTCCTAAATGTTGTTTGGTTGAATAAGGGGGGAACCAGGAAGAGGGATGCAGAAATAAATAGGGACTGCAGCCTGGACACAGCCTCGGGATCTCCAGCTGAAAGCAAAGGGGAATCACTGCTGGGTTCCTGGGGAGGAATCTGGGAAAGATAACCAGGAGAATCCCATGGGATCCCGTGAGCTTGAAGGCAAATGCAAGGAAACACAGAGGCAGACCTTCCAGGTGAGTTTCTTGCACAGCTTTGCTCAGCCCAAGCCCTGCCACCCCCCCAGCAGCTGGAAGCCCCCATAGCCTGAGGAGGAGTGAGCCCCCTGCTCTGGGGGGCTTGGCCCTGGGGTTCCATCTCCCTGTCCCATTTCTCCCCATCCCACCTACTCCTCCCAAAGGGATGGGAGGGAGATGTTGCTGGGGCTTGGCCCTTTTCCTATCAGCCAGCAGGATCTGTGAGCTGGGTCCTGAAAGGAACAGGCAGTGAGGGGGAGTTGGGATGGGTTTGGCAGCTTGCTGGCTGTTGTTTTGTTGTTGTTGTTGTCATTGTTTTGGGGTTTTGTTTGTTTGCTCTTAATGGTTTCTCTCCTGCTTCCAGCTGGAGCCTTGCCCAGAGGTCTGGGGAGGTGGGTTGCTTTGGAGGAGTTGTGGAATCAAAGGACCTTTGTGCTCCTCACCCTTGCTGTGAAATGCAAATGTGTGTGTGCTCTGCAAGCCCAGCTGAGCCTTTTATTAGTGGGATTATTTGCTGGTTTATTTCTTCAGAGATCTGTGTCTGTTTGCTGCTGTACCAAAGCAGCACAGTTCAAGAAGAACCGATCAAGACACTAAATCATCTGTATATTTTCATGTCAGAATTCATTATAGTGTTTCCCTCCTTAGCTTCTTCCTGCATCCACGATGTGAACCAAGCATCCTACCCTGGCTTGTGTCTCTTAAACTGAGAGGTGATCTCTGAGTCTTTGAAGATGAAATCTGTGGGATTCTGTGTGTGCTTTGCTCCTAAACGCCTGCTTTTGTTAATAAGAGATTTTGTTTGTTTATTAATCTTCACATTTTCCTATCCCTTGCACTTTCTGCTAGGACGTGGCTCCTAGCCACATCAGAGATGCTCATGGCAGAGGTAAACAGTAGCATTCATGCTCTGGTGAGATTTAGGGCTCATTATGGCTCAGAGAAGAGCAAGAGCTGGATTTTGTGCTCCAGTGTATTATTGCACCTGTCCTGGCTCTAAATTGTTAAGTCAAACTTAATAAAACCTGTAAATCTGAGGAAATATTTTAGTTGCTTCTGGAGCCCAGTATGGTTATAAGGCAGGGCAGGAACTGGAACTCACCAAGTGATCATCCTGCAGAGCTCTGAACTGCAGATCTGTGGTCTTTACTTGTAGGTTCTGGCTGAAACTCTGGAAACTGGGAGTTTCCAGCACTAAAGAACAAAAGTGAGTGGTAGGGACCAGATGAGCAGTGCTGGGGGGATGCTGAGGAGCAGGGATGTGACTCTGCTTCATCCCTTTGGGACACGGTCCCATTCTCCTCATCTCACAAGCTCTGTTCCTCTGCTAGCCCTGGCAAGAAGGGCAGTTTGCAGTGATAAGTGTCATTTATCTCCCTAATGGATGTTGTGTCTGAAGAGAGTGACTCTGAGTGAAGAGGTTTTGAAACAAGTTGTTTGTTTTCCCACAGTGATTTTTTTTTTTTCTTGTTGCTGGTAGTAGAGAAGAAGTTAGTTGGATTAGTGAGTCAGATAAAATCTGGATGGGTTGGAGTAAGTCTGAGGGATTCTCTCTTTGGGAAAAGGTCTGGCTCGGATTAAGCTGCTATTTATATTTCTAATGCAAAGGTGCTCGCTGTCCAACTAAAACTGTGAAAACCTTTCACATTCTTTACATCCCAATGAAAGTAATTTGTACAGAACAGTGCTGCTTTTAATGGTGATTTTCTTAAGGGGCATTTCATCCACCATAAAATACTGCAAAAAAACCTGATGGCGTTTGCATGAAACATCCCATCCTGTCCCTAGCCATGGGAAATGGTTAATCAAGAGCTGCTGATGGTGAGTGATTTACTGCCCACCTGGATGGAGAAGAGATGGGAAGGAGAGATGATCTTTGGATCACCACCCTAGCACATGGGATGAGCAGATTTGAGGGTGGGTCCCTCCAAGCACCCATGGCTGGAAGTGGGTTGGAGTTGAATTTCTCTTCTTTTAACTTTGCTTATTAATCAGAACACCCACCCCGCTCCCCTAGGACGTGTTGTTCTCTGGAAGGATGAGAAAAGCATCAACTTTTTGCTGTGTCCAGTTCTTGAATGCCTGCTCTGTGTGGGGAGGAGTGGAGCTGGAAGGCAAATCTTCCCCATGGTTGGAAGGCAACCTGGAGCTGCTGTGCGTGGGGAGCTGCTGAGGTGCAGCCTCTGCTCTTGCAGTAATGAATTAATCACAGAGCATCCCAAGGACTCCACGTGTTGGCTTTGGGAGTCACGTTATAGCTGAGTTATAGCTGTAAGTCAGAGCAGATGGTTTCATCTTTGAATATGTGCAATAAACTCAACAAATAATTCGTGCATGCGGAATGTCCCAGGGGTCCTCCTAAAGCCCTCAATCCTTGTCTGGGCCTTGCTCTCCCTCAATGCTAATATGACTTTCTGGTTTGGATGGTTTCTGCTTTCCCTGGGTATCTCTCCTCTCAAAGGATGGAGACTTGTGCTTTAACTCAAGAATTTCTGATTCTAAAATGAGACAGAGTTGGGTTTTGAGGCTGACGAGCAAGTGTTTCTTCTGTTCCAAAAAGTTTCTCAGGAATCCGAAAGAGATTATTCTCAGCAAATGTTTGTTTCTTCAGGGGTGAAATTAGGTGACCTATATTCCATCTAAGGGATGCAAGATAGATAGGGCTTCTGCAGAGGAAGGAATTTTGCTCCTGATGAATAATAATCAAATCAAAAAGAAGGAAACCACATATAAGTCTTGATCCCTTTTGGACTCTGACCGTTCCCAGAAGCGAGCATGACTAATAGCTTTGCTCCGGGGCAAGCTGAATATTTTGCTGAAGTAAAAATAAAATCCAGAAGCCCAGACTGATGTGTGTGACATGAGTCATCTTCAGCCTTCTCTAACTCCATCCTGCTGCTCCATGGGACCGGACTGCAGATCCCTGCTGAGCTTTGCTGCAAGGGGCAGAGGAGGGCATGGAAAGTCCTGCTGCAAAATATCTGTGGGGTGGCTCAATCATGTTTGACTGTGCTTTAACTCGTTGGTTGGGGTACCAGGGGGTATCTGATTTCTCTTTGTGATTTCAAGGGTTGGTTTTTGCAGCTGGGATTGCTGCAAAATGTCCTTGCATTGCCCTGGGCAACACGTGGCCTCCCACTTTTCCAGGAGATGCTGGTGGCTGCTGGGATGCTCAAAGAGAAGTGGGGTAACAGGAGTGGGATGGTTTTCCAGGGAATTGTGCAATGGGCCATTGAGGCTGGAGCTCCACTGGGCAATAAGAGTGATGGGACAGAGCAGGGGGTGCAGAACCCCCCTTGGGGTGATGTTCTTGGTCAAGAGTGGTGGCTTTGAGCAAGACAGAAAAAGAGGCAACTCCGAGGCGTTCAGTCAATTCTCAGGCTGTGTTCTGGGTTTAGTTTGAGAAGTTTTGTCCCAAACAGAAGAAGCACAAGTGTAAGTGGAGCGTGACCCCTCCTCAGGAGCTCAGGTCAGTTCACACTTGCGGGTGGGAACCATGCAAAAGGCCAAAGGAGGGAAGATGTCATATGATTTCCACCAAAAACCAGGCAGAAATTGATGCCTTGGCCTGCGTTGTGTTTGAGTCATTGAATTTGATTCCAAGAGAAATTAGTTGGATTTGCAATCAATGTAAACCAAAACTGGACAAAGGCACCAAGCAAATGCCAAAAACTGGAGAAGGAGCTGAGGTCTGCAGAGGGTGGGCTGGATTCCCTCCTGCCAGGGAAGTCTCCTCCTTAAAGGCCTCGGGACAGTGACCTTGAGGGGACTGCTCTGTAGTGACACAACTAAAATATATTTAGTGACTATAATTGTGCATTTTATTCTTCTAAGCAAACCCAGAATAAGGTCCCTCCAGTAACTCTCTGCGTGTGAAATGTGTCTCGGGGTAGATAAAAAATGAAGGGGAAAAAAAAATTCAGTAGTTTTTGGTTGTATAATGCTGAACATATCACTTATTCCTTGCCAAAAGCCCTGATAAGGCCCCTATGTTTTTTCTTTTAATTAAAACTATCATTTTTACGTACAAACAAAATATTTGTACCATATTTTTCTCTTATGGAATACTGTGTCACCACAAAATTAGGTCTTGGTTCAGACACTGAATTCCCAGTAGGAGGGAAGTAAATCTTTGAACGAGCATGGTCCAACCATTCCCTCCAGTGCTCCTTGAAGATATTAAGAGGCCCAATGCCTGATCATAAATATTTCTGGGTTTCTGAAATGCTGTGAGGATCTCGGATTCCTCTGCTGGTTTAGCTGTATTAACAGTTGCAAGAGAAATATAAATTTGATCTCTGCTGTGCAAACACAAATAAAAGGGCTCTCTACCTATAAAAAACCAACCTTAAGCCAAATGTATTTGTCACCATCCCGTTGGTCCTCTGACCTTTCTCAGGACTTCTTTGGAGAATTTCTTTATTCCCTTCTGGACATTTTTAAGCCTTCCCTGTTGCTGCCTGTCAGACATGGGGTGAAATTTCTGCAAATACCTTTGAGGCTGTTTCATCTCCCTCCTTTTGATTCCCAGGCAGGGAATCAAACCAGGCTTAGGGCAGTGCCAAGCCAGCTTCCCAGTTCTGCTTCCCACCTTCCATGAGCCCTCCAAGTTCTGTTTCGTCCCTTCATTTAATTATCAGACTTTGGGTTTTTTTTTTTTTGTGCTGAAAAGCACCTTGCACAACAACAACTGCATCCCAGTTCCTCCAGTACTGATGGTTGCCCAGTGCCTGTGTGGAAGGTGCAGCTGCAACTCATAGCCATGGGCACAAGTCCAGTGCAACCTTCCAAGGCGTAGTCCTGGGAAGTGCTTGGCTTGATCATGGACTCATTGAATTGTTTTGGTTGGAAAAGACATTTCAGATCATGGCTCAAGGTGAAAGATGCACTGGAAACATGAGCCTGTGCCACTGCACTTTGCTTTTCCTTTGTCTGACCTTTTCAGAGCTGCCCTGCTGCAGTTCAGCTTGGGGGAAGTTTTGTTTCTGGGCTCTGCTGTGGCTGCCCAAACCTCAAAGCAAATCCTATTATGATAAACAAAAGAGTGGCCATGAGAAGTGGTGGTTCATAAAACATCAGCATGATCCCTGCAAAGTAACCTTGTGCTCATCAAACACCCCTGAGGTGGACACACGTGTGCTGTTGGAGGAGAATCAGAGCTTGTTGTGTGCAGGTGTATCCTGGCTGCTTCATCTCAGCTCCTCCAGGCTGAAACATTTGGCAGGGTTAATAGGATAAATTCCTTTTTTTTTTTTTGCAGAACTGAATGGTTTCAACACTACTAAGCTTGCTTCTTATGAAACATCATAAAGGATTGATGGACAAGCCTTCAGAGAGTGTGTGCCTTGGATAAGAATCTGCCACTTTGATTACACAGAGCTTACCCAAATGTCAGCTTCTCGTGCTTGTGAGTCTGGGGGGGGATTTGTGGATCAGCCAAAGCTGTTGATTTCTAATCCAAAGCTGAACGTGCCCCCATGACAAAAAGCTGTCAAGTTTCCAAATCTTAGTTTGCTCTGCAGCCCTTCAGCTGCCTCTGAAGAACAGGTCTGCCTGTTCACCCCCTTGCTGCTTGTTGGGATTGCATTTTTTGCTGTACCAGAAGATCTGTGTTCCAGAACTGGGCTTGATGTGGGCATACACTGTTTGCACACTGAGAGAGATTAGTCCTGGAGAGCTGTGTGGAACTGACTCCAAGTCTTCTGGGTCCCAGTCCAGATCCTTAGCAACATGGTTGATGTTCTTCAGATGTTGAATCTCTGACATCTTGGCTTGGATGCCAGACAGACCTAGGTGTTAAAGTGCTCCCAGTTTTGGGGGTGTTGGAAGGTGGAGTTTCTTCTTTTCCTGCTAAAAGGAAAGACGGGCAAGCCTGAAGCTTAAATTGAGTTATTTGGGTTGGGTTTCGTATCTGCTGTCAGGATATTTGGATCTGATCCTCTAGTTTAGACCCATCTCCCTTGGAAACGTGAGTGGGGTTCGGTGACAGCCTGGAGGCATGTGGTGTTTGGGAGAGCAGCCAGGGAAAGCTCTGGAGGACCACTGGGAAGCCAGTTTTGGGGAAGCTGTCTCTGCAAACCTCCTTAGGAGGACCCGAGCCTCTCTAATTTCACCACCCCCCGTTGTCAGGATGTCAGGTGATGGCTTTCAGTGAGTGGTGAATGTTCGAGGCAGGGTCGGAAACTGAGACAACTTGGCTGCTGGTTGCAGCTTTATGTAAAGCAGACTGGGGCAGGGTTCCTTGCAGAGTCTTTCTCCATCTCTCACTGCCTGCAAAAGCCACATGAACACACTCCAGAGAAACAACTTCTGCAAAGCCTGATGTTCTGTGGCTGTATTTACACTGCAGACAGCTGGACCTGGGCCAGGAGCTTATGCAAACAACCAGTATCTTGGTTCTACCAGACAGGAAGATGGCAAAACTCTGAAAGTGGTGGGCTTAGGGCTTGGGTGGTGGTTTGTTGGTTTGGTTTTTTGTTGGTTTGGTTTTTCTCCAGTGGCAAAATTCCTGCCAACACCACTCCTCGTGGTGTTTTCTTCGGTCAACAAGAGCATTGCTAGACTTGCCAGTTGAGGACACAGCCACAGCCCCACGAGGCTTTTTAATTGCTTTTGAAAATGCTGTTGACTAGGGAAGAGATTTATTTTCTTTTTTTTCTTTTTTTTTTTTTTTTTTTTTTTTTTTTGCTGCTTACCACATTGACTTGGGCTGGGTTCTGTTTGCTGGATGCATGTTTGTCATTCTGGATAGATCCAGTTCCCAGGAGTATCTTTAGGACATTTATGGAGCCAGTTTGCAAAGCCACCTATAAGATTGGGATTCTGGCTTAATAATATGTGGGCATCCAAACTCTCAAGGCACTGTTTAAAGGGAGAGCCCTGTGACCTGAAAAATAGGGAATGATCAGCTGTAGCTGGAAACTGAGTTGGCCTGGCACACCCCTTTGGAGAGTAGATTTCCTTCTCTCTTGAGCTTTTCCATCGGGATTTCTGTGGTGTTACTGAACACCAAAAAAGAAAAGGACTTGTGGAACTGAGAAGTAGCTGGGAAGGCTCATGCCCACTTCACGTGGACACGAAGCTGAGGTTCCTGGGGCACCTGGAGCAGTATCCTGGTGTGTGGTGGGTGTTGTGCAGTATGCAGAGATGCTGGAATGGATGAGAAAAACCCAATTGGATGGTTTGTTCCCTGGTCCACAAGTGGCTTCTCTCCCCCTTCTCATCAGGGCACTTCCTCTTCTGGACATACCCACTTTTCTTTGTAGCATGGTAGCAGCAAGAGTCACCAACAGGTCTGGAAAGCATCTTGGGCTCATGGTAGGGCTTTCTTCCAGGGATTGAAGAGCCGGGACGCTTCTTTCCCATACTGGCTGTAAAAAAAAAAAAAAAACAACCCAACAACTTTTTCCCTCCCTCTTTAGCCCCCTGTTTACCAGAATATAATGTTCTGACCAAGGTATGCGTCAAGCCTCTCGTGATGGCCCTGGGGATGGCCAACTCATGAGTCAGTTCATGGAGAGCAAACTTTTTTTGCTTGTTTGTCCTGACGCGGCGCCGCGCGTGCGAGCCCGGAGGGGTGAGCTGCCCAGGGGGGGGTTGGAAGGCTTGGGGTCAGCTGCAACTTTTGGTTTCTCATGAATTTCGACGTGGTTTGTCATATTTTTTGCCGTGGTTTTGAGGCTTGGGTGGAGAGGTATTAATGCATGAAGCACTGCAAATGGCTTGGGAAGTCCCCGCAGCACATGCCGGCCCCTCCGCGCCAAGAGTTTGGGAGGGCTCCAGGGATGGTGGTGTGAGCACTCGGGGTTTCCCTGGGGACTGGAAGCATTCTGGATCTCTTCTCCTCTCTGCCAAAGTTGGATGATGGGAGAGGGAGAGGCTGGGAGGAGCCTACGCAGAGCTTTCCCACCTGTGACCAGTAAAACATGAAAATGGAAAACCAAGTCTGAGCTTTCCTGATCCTGAAGCCCTGCACGTGCTACAGGAATCCTCTGCCTGTAAAGGTTGGGTTTCTGGAGGTCTGTAGGTCCTTCTCCACACCTGGGGAAGGCAGTGCCATTTCTTCACAGGATGGCTTTCTCAGCTGGGGGAAAAACTTAAGGAATGTGGTAAGTTTTTCATGTTTTACTGAAAAAAAAATCGCTGCTGGTTTGTGATTTCTTTAAGAAATTTTGCTTTTCTTGATGTTGTTTGGAAGTTAGGACAGGAAAACTCTGAAACACTCTGTCTTTATAATATTAAAGTGGCTTCTATTTGAGGAATTAGGAAAAAAAAACAAGAATAAACCAACTTTTCTTATTGTAACTTAATCTTCCTGTGGAGTGGTGAAATTTATCTCAAAGTGCCAAAGCACCATTATTTTCTGCCTGCATGGATTTGACATCTTGCAAATAAATCAGATTGATGTCAGTGACTGGAAGAGAGATTTTACCCTCTGCTATGCCAGTGTCCAAAGGGAGAGCTGGAAGGCCTAAGAGCTCTCCCTTATCTGCTCCCTTTTTCTCTTGACTTCTAGTTTTCTGTTGAGCTTGTTTCTGTGGTTTGTGGCCAGAGGATTCAGACAGGACTTTGGTACTCCACCCTTTTTTTTTTTTTTTTTTGGGTGCTTCTTGCCTGTTTTCTCTCTTCAGTAGAGGTGATTCACTGTGAGGTTGATCTGCTCCACATCTGCCTGGAGCTGCCTTCAGGACTGAGCTCAACTTCTTGCTTCCTTGATGCAGGAGTTGAAGCATCTCAGCACCTATACCTAAGTGTGGGGTTTTTTTAAAGATTTAAAGTTGTAATATTTAAAGTTTACACTTGGTGTCTGGTGTAAAGCCCAGTGGATACATTACCAGAAACTTTGGTACCAGGCCTGCAGCAACCAAACTTGTGCTTGTAGGAATTTCATGGCCTTTTCCTGCTTGCAGCCTTGGATCCAAGCATCACCTCCTCAGAACCTCAGACTGGCTTGGTGGAACCCACCATCCCTTAGTTCCCCGAGACAGCCACATGCTTTGAGACTTATTCTGCTAGGATCTTATCCAAAAAATGTCCTTTAAAAGTGCAAGTTGCTTTTCTTTCCTGGACTTGTTTGCATCGGCCAAGCGCTGGGCTCCTGGAGCACTTGTGAAGCAATTTACATGATGTAAGGGACAGGCCAATTACCTTTATGGCCATTTTACACAGAAATGACACAATTTTAACAGCCTGTAACTTATTTTACGTATCTATCATGCTGAAATGGGCTTTTTAGGCATGCACATAAAACATGTCCATTTTACGGCAACATTAAGAGTTGTCCTGGTGCTTCAGACAAGACCTGTGTCCAGCAGTTTCCTTCTCCATGTGAAAGAAATTCCCAGTAATTGTCAAGGTACCTCTATGACCCCAAGACCAGAGAGATGCTGGGGGGCAAGGAAAAGGCTCTAGGTTTTGGGGTGAGTGTCAGGCAGTGGAAGGGGAGAACGGGAAAAGGAATGACCCGGTGAAACATGTGGTTGTTCTTTTGTCTCACTTGCATCGTCAGCCTAGTGATTTACACTGGTTGAAATTCATTCCAGATCACAAGAGCAGATTAATAAATGTCTTTCTGGACCTGATTGAAAAGATATTAGTCTCTAAGATGTTTCCCTAAAGGTGTGGCACGCCTGTGTTTTGCTGATCGACTGCTTTCCGTGGGTAACACGGGCTCAGCCTGACACTGATTTGTGGCAGCAGCAATGCAGAAGGCAGGTTCACAGGCAGATAAAACCTTTTTTTTTTTTTTTGTCTCCTTACTTCAATTCTGAATCTATTTTTTAACCTAAAGTACATTCTTTGCCCAGCCAGGAAGGCCAACCAACTTTTCTTTTTACGATCCTTTCTTTGCCAGAGGTATTAAAATGTATATATGTATATATTCCTACAAGCAAGTTGCCAAACAAAACTGTCCTTACTGTGCATCTGCTCCTGGGTAGCTCTGCCAAAGAGCAGTTCTGGAAGGGGCCTAGTTTTCCTCCCAGCTTTAGCCTCAATTGGTGACAGAAGCATGGGAACAGGAGAAAAAGTGAAGTCTTCCCAAAATGGTGAAGACACAACTCAAACCTTCACCTCTTGTCTTGAGGCACCTTGGCAGAGAGCTGCAGGATGGAGATTGGTGTTACCAGTGTGTGCACTCACATTCACAATCATCAGATAGTTTGGTTTGGAAGGGACCTTAAAGATCATCTTGTTTCAACCCCTCTGCTTTGGGCAGGGACACCTCCTACCAGCCCAGGATGCTCCAAGCCCCATCCAGCCTGGCCTTGGACATTTCCAAGGATGGGGAACCCATGGTTTCACAGGGCAACTTGGGCCAGGGGCTCACCACTTTGTGAAAAGTCCCTCCCCAGCTTTCCTTTAGCCCCTTGGGTTACTGGAAAGTGCTCCAAGGCCCCCAGAGCCTTCTCTTCTCCAGGCAGCACCAGCCCAAGCCAGTCTGTCTCCATCGGAGAAGTGTTCCAGTCTCCTGCTCATCCTCATGGCCCTTGTGTGCACCCCATTCATCACCTTACAACACCACGTAACTCTCCAACATTCCCCATGGATCTGTGCTGTATTGTGTCCCATACGTTTTAGTGTCTCCAAACAACCTTCTGGAGCAGCTTGATCCAGGAATGAGGGTATGGAGCTCTCCAAGTTTGCCTCAGGCGGGTGAGTCACTGCCCCACTGAGTCAGCTCCCCCCGGCAGCCCCACGAGTGTGACTTCATTGCTGTAGGGTTAGACCTACTGATGGCTGAAGCCTTCCCAAGAAGCAAGATTAATGACAGTGGAAGTCAAAAGAAGTGGGAGTTGCATGTTAATGGTGAGTCAAGTGAAATGAAGAGCCTGGAGAAAGGGGTGCACGTATTGGGATGTGCGTGCTAGGTGATGTCATGGTGTTGACGGTGTGGATTGGCAGGAAAAGCACCAGTATGGAATCGGGATGCATGGAGTTCCTGGAAACTCCAAGAAGGATTTATTAAACTGTGTGTTCAGTGATGCTGAATGGGGCTTTGCATCTGCTTTTCTATCTCTTATCCTAAGCTTTCGATCTATGGTTTAAAAGCTTGCTAGTCTGGAGAGCGTGTGGCTTTTCCGTGCAAGCTTCAATATATGTTAAGTGTCCCTATGGAAGGAAGTCTGAGAACTAAACAGTAACATAATCTGCCCATCAGCAGCCTCCTGAACTCCCTGAGCTTTTTTTTTCCCTGAGCCTTCCAACGTCCTTCACTGGAGGGCTCTTCCCTTTGCTACAGAATAATTAAGGACAGTTTCAGAAGGTTCATTTCTCTGACCTGCAGGGCTGGCTGTGTAAGGAGGCACCAAGGCCTCCTGTTTGCTTGGCCACTTCTTCTGGAAGCCCCTGGAGGCAAGCAGAACACTGCACTCCAGTCTGATGCATTTTGCAGGGAGGGTTTCCAAAAAAGCCAGGCTGTAAAATCCCCTAAGGCTGCACCTGCTCTGCATCCTGGCAGAGCTCTGTGTCATCTGGGTCGTTCTAGGGGTGCTGGTAACCTCAGAGGAAATAGACAGGAGAGCCCAGAAGGTTCCTGTGGAGTTTCTGCACGGGATCTGTGTGTTTCTCTGTGGTGTGAAGAGGGTTGAGCAGCCCCAGGTACTTCAGAGACTGAGCCAGATAGGAGCTACCTGTGGTTCCCTCCCAGCACCTGCCCAGAGGGACCTGCAGGGTCCATTGCTCTTGTCCTTTTGTGGGCAATTTCGAGCCTGCAGCTTCAAACCCTCTGTCCCAAGACCCTGTATTGGCCTCTAAAGGAGAAGAGCAATAACATAAGAAAAGTAATTAAGGTTTGGGAAAGGGCCCTATGGAGAGTTTTCTGTTTTGTGTCAGAAACATAGAAGTGGACTCGGGGGTCTGGTTTAAATACGATACAATCAGAAACATACCCAGAAAAGTGACTGTCTAATTAAAGACCACCTTTTAGTGCAAAGCAAATAAAAAGGCAACAGCTGAAGGCAAGGGGTTGCAGGGAGGAGATAAGTGCAGAGGAAGAGGTGGGTGCTGTGTTGCTGCTCTGCAGGAGGATACAGAAAGGCTAAAGTAAAGCCAGATGTTGGCTGGGCTCCAGATGTGTGCTCTGAGCTTTCTGCCTACCTGGGTCTCTGCTGGAGCAGCAGCTGGGCTGGAGCTGGCTCTGCTGCTTGCTTCAGTGCTTAAAGTTTTGGCTTTGCTTAAACAATGAATTTTAAGGTTTGTGGCAGGAGGAGGGAGGTTGCCAGGGTCATCAGGGTCCACGTGGGCAGCTCTGGGCCAGCTGCTGTTCCTTGGAGATGAATAAGAGGAAGGAATTCCTGCCCAGTTTGGTTCTGCTCTTTCCACTTGGGTGACTTTTCTCTTTGTTTCCATCCTGTATTTCTCCTTCAGGGTCTGTGGGATGGTGGAGCTCAGGCTGTGGAGCCCTAATCCTGCTCTGGGCCCTCAACCCCCCCACCCAGTGCTGCCTGGGACCTCCAGCTCTGAGGGAAGTGGTGCTGGGGAAACCTGATGGAGAAAGAAGCTGGGGTGGACTCTTGGTGGGCAAACCAGAGCCATGGGGGCTGTTCAGCTCTTCCAGGCTTTTCTCCATGTTTCAGAACTCCTAACATTCTTGCTTAACTTATTTTACATGATCCTTTTGAATCCCACTACCTCCTGAGATCCTGTGGCAGTGAGGTCTGTGGATTGTTTGCCTTTTTTTTGGGTGAGACAGGTAAAGAAACAGGTTGATTTCTCCTATTTTTGGGCTCTGTGGGGATTTCTTTGCTTTGAAGTGGCCCCTTGCCAGCAAGTGTCACATCAGTAAATCTGACTTCAATAGCAATTTATAGTAATATAGTGTAAAAATAGGAAATAAAGTACAGTATAGTATGAAATAGAAAATAATATAGATAGCAATGTAATCTTTTCAGTGAGTGGACATTTTGCTGTCTTTTACACTCTTGAGATAATTAATTAATAAATATTTTCTTTACATCACCATCTCTTACACAGTTCCAAAGCAATTTGGTTAGGAATCACAGACACACAGACAAGGTGCCTGATCTCATCTGGCATATTTTAATATTTTTCTGGTATTTGATTAAGCACTGGCAGCAGAGGAGAAGTTTATAGCACTGGGGTGTTGGTGAGGATGAGCTGGTTCCAGCCACTGATGCTGCCTCAGGGGGTTCTGCTCGGTGATGGGGGCAGTGATGCTGCTGCTTCCCCACCTCCTGAACCCCTGTCTGGCAGCTAAAAAAATAATTATACGAAAATAAAATAAAATAATCAGTGTTTTCCCTGCAGTAAGGAGGGGATGGACTGGCTTTCCATAGGAATTTCTGCGTGTGTTAATTCCCACCAGCATCAGTTTTATGCAGCTGTAGAAGGCTCCCTGGTTGGGATTGAGACGGACTAAGTGGGAGCAAATCTTCCTTTGCTTTTGGCCAAAGGTGAAGACACTGGAGACCACGAGACTTTCCAAGAATCTCTTACTAAGATGTATTTTAGCCATGCTTAATGGCTGCACTTACCTCCTGTTTCCAGGCATAAAGAACGTGCAGGCACTTAGTTCTCAACCTGACCTCTTAAACTGAACATGCCTTGGACATCCTGGGCCAAATTCCCCTTGCAGCCAGAGGTCCCAGGGGTGTCACCAACTCTTCTCATCCCAGAGAGCATGGCTGGGATGCCACCAGAGCTGCCACAAGCTGGGAGGTGGCCCTTAGTGTCACCGATCCCTCCAGGCAAGAGGTAACATCAGCACTTTCCCTCTGCTCCTGCTGGGAGGTTTCTTTCAAATCTAACAGCTGTTTTAATGCTAAATGTCAAATTAATGGCTTTGCACAAGCAGTTGTTATTTTAAATGTGTTTCTTAAGCTCCAGTGTGCTGACCACAGGGGGATTCTGGTGGCTCTGATACTTCTTGGTCCTTCATCCTCAGGATGAGATACAAAATGCCTCTTGGTTCTTTAATCTCACAATCTGGCTGGGCACTGCTTGGAAGCCTCTGCCTGCCTCCAGATACCTAAAAGACAAAGTTTTCAGGCTGGCAAACAAACCTCTTCTTTTGGGAGTGTCTGAATCCACATACCCTGCTGCTAAATGAGAATCTGTGTTTTAAAGCTGCTACACTTAAAAGGAAAGAAGCTTTTGCTTTGCTTCTAACTTCCCAAGATGCCACCAGCTTCACTTAGCTCAGGGGAGATTTTGCAGCTACTTTTCACAGCTTTTGTCTCAAATATTGACCAATTGGCAGGTTTCTCATCTGAGGTATTTTGGCTTTTCAGAAACCAAGACCTGACTGCTGTTTGTTATCAGGGGTTCAAGTTCTCAAAGGTTTGGAAAGTGAAGCAGACAATTTTTTTGAGATCCTGTACTGAGGAAGTGAGTGACAGTTTTTCTTTTAGAAATAGATCTTGCAGTTAGCAAATCCTCAAGTTGTCCTTAATGGCACAGATCAGTGACCTGGGGAGCCCTGATGGCCCCACCAGTGATGCCTCCCTGGCTCCAACCTCCTCTCAGGGGGTTGCAGAGAGCCTCAAGGTCTCCCCTCCGCCTCCTCTGCTTCAGGATCAACCCCCTCAGCTCCTTCAGCTGCTCCTGGGCAGATCTGTGCTCCAGACCCTTCCCCAGCTCCATTGCCCTTCTCTGGCCATGTTCCAGCCCAATTCTCCCTGCTAAGTTGTGTCTAAGCTTGAGGTTGTGTTTCCTCCCTTCCTGATTTTCCATCCCCACCTCTGCAGCTTTTGTAAAACCTTCCCTGAAAGCACAAACCTCCCTAGAGCTCTGAATGATTTCGAGACCTGAGAAGCTCTGGTTAAACCCTCCTGGAGCTGCAGGGAAGCAGCAGCCAGAGCACAGCAGGTACCAGGACACCGACCGCCAGTTCCCAGCTCTCAGAACCCACTGCTCACACCCCCGGCCCAGATGCAGCCCCAGCAGCTGCCAGGGAGAAAGGGAGGAGGAGGATGAAAAAGATCATTTGGATGTGAAAGCAGAGGAGTCGTGCATATCATCCCCAAACAAAAATAGTAGCTCAGAATGCACTTAGAGTCCTTCTGGCATCGGTAACCAAGGGATGGGAAGCGCATTAGGATATTTTCCGGGGTTTTGGAGCAAGCAGATGTTATTGTGTCCACTGGAATTATGGCAGTGAATGTAAAGCACAACTTCCCTGCTGCCCTGGCAGGAATTTTGATCTCTCTCTAGTGTAAATCAGGACAGACTCCATGGAGGGCAATGCTGTTCCACTGCTGTATGCCAGAACTGGCCTTGCTTTTGCGAGTCCCACAGGTGGTATTTTGATATCTCGAAAATTAATGCTGAAGATGGATCTGACCCAAAAACCCTGGACTTGAACTCTTTGCAAGTTCAGATCCGGATGCAAACTTCACAGCTGCACCCTATTGTCTCTCTTAGCCCATTAAAACCCTCTCCCTGAACCACCCACAAGCTTAATGAAAATGTAGATTGAGATCAGCTCCTTCTGGCCTGGAGCCAGCGCTGGGAAGCACGCACAGGGAATGGCCCAACTCTTCTGCTCATGCTATGATGTAAACTGTGAGCAGCTCCAAGGAAATCATCTGGATTTCCCCAGTGTGGAGCCAGTTGTGGATGTGAACAGAGTAAGACCCTGGGTAGTTTTTTGCTGGTGTTTTGTGTTTTTTCATTTCTGTTTTGAGGAGCAAGTAAACTCCCATCGTGCTGACCTAGTCTGAGAGGTCATCTTCCTCCAGGAGGAGCTTTGCCAGGGGCTGAGACTAGATTTCTCCTGATTACCAAGACACATTGGTGGGGAATGTGATGTCAATGGCTATTTTTGTTCCAACTTCAGCCCTCTTAGTTTGTTGGGAAAGCTGATGCTAGCGATGAGGAGTAGGGAAGTCCTGGGGGAGGGAAAAAGGGGAGAAAAAAGGGATTAGAGAAGGTCTAAGCAGCTTGGCCAGGGTGGTGTGGAGATTGCTCCTTAGGGACAAGCCAAAGCAAACAGCAGCATTAAACTCTTGAGAAATCTTTTCAGTGGTGAGCTGGGGCACTGGCAAAGGAGCAGTCTTGTCTTCTGCCATCTCTCAGTCCTCTTTTTACAGAGATGCACACAAAGGTTGCAGGTCAGGTGAATAAATGAGGTGAAATAAGAGATTTGAATGGTTCTTCAAGTGGAGACTGATGCTGCTGCCTCAGCCATGAGCTGGCTGTGCAGCTGATTTAAGTTTCATTGTGCACATCTTCCCACCTGGAGCAGTAATAGTAAATCTAATTTCCTTGATAGACAGGAGACCTAAGCTTCAGGTGTAAATAAAGCCCCTGTTTAGTCGTTAGGTTTTCAAACCTCAGCTTTCTTGGGCTATTTTGGTTTTTCTGTTTCTTCTGGGCTGGAGTTCCATAAAATCCTTCAGTGGCATGAAGCTGTGCTGCTTCTGCTGGCTTTAGGTTTTAGATATTGTTCCTCGTGAGGGGTGAAGAGCAGTTCCTGTCATTTCTGGTGGCCACTTGTGAGAGCTGTCTGTGTCTGGAAGCAGGGGTTTGCTGGGTACAGAGGTGCATGTTTATTTTGTGAGGGAAGTTTGGGTGCTGGGCCCTCTCTTCTTGGACTCTGCTGGCTCAGAAGTGGTGCTGGGAGCAGAGGAAAAGCCTTGGTTTGCAGGGAGCTGAGATCCCTGCCTTGGAGGACTTGAATTGGTGGGGTCGTGGGTTTGCCCTTTTAGGAGAGGCCATTTGCTGGTTTCCCAGAAGATGAAAGGGTTTTGCTGTCAACACTATTAAAAAACCCCATAACAAATCAAACCCCTGGGGGACCATGGGGTGACCTTTAGTATCTGCTGGGGCTTGTTTCTCTGTAGCCACCACTAAAAAATCCCTCAATTCTTTCCATTATGGAAGCCCACAAAAAGGGCTGGTAATTTAAGGACAATCAAGAAATATTATCAGTCAGATAACGGGGTCATGGATTTTCAGAGTGAGTAATTCTGCTTACATGGATCATTTAACCCATTAAAGTGCCAGGTATGGGTGCCTGGAAAAATTCCCATCTCTCACCCCCCTTGTTTTCCTGACTGAGGGAGCAAAAAGCCATTACTGTTCTTGTTTTCCTCCAAAGAGCAAAGCTTAGCACCACCAAATCACTTGGATCAAAGTTCTCTTTAAAAATATCTTGCCACGTAATGGCTGGGGAACTCTCGGAGAGGCTCCAAGTCCTGAGTGTGGTTGTGGTGATGGAGATCTGTGCTGAGCCCAACTCCTGGAGCCCTTGGGTTTTGCAGTCTGGGTAGATCTGGGCAACCTTGTTCAGGATGAATCGTTTGGTTGCTGAGAAATACAATTTTCAGCTTGACTGAAAGTATTTACTGAGCTGGCACCAGTAGTTAATCTTTCTGTAAAGGGCAGCTATGGTTTGTTTCAACATTTTCAGAACTAAATATTCACATTCTTCCATTTTGAAGTAACATTTTGTTTCTTAACTTGTCTGCATTGATTGCCTTCTTGTTTTGTTTTGTTTTGTTTTTTCAGAAGGTGGAAATTATTCAGGCTACCAACCCAAACCAAAGGGATTGGTCAGGCATTGTAGTTGACCTGAACTTAAAGGATTATTTTCATTTTTCTTTTGCTGAGGAGGGAAAGGAAATGAAAAGCTTTTCACTCCTCATGAACAGACATGGCTTTTAAATGTAGCTGCTCTTGAGATGGAGCAAATCCCAGGGACTCTGCTCTGGCTTTTCCATCTCATGAGGAAGGGAGAAGAAAAATCAGAGCCAGGGGCTGGTGTGTCTAGGGGATGATGTTATAGCACAGACCTGAGGATCCAAAAGGTGTTAAGGCTTGGTTATGCTGTCAGCTTCATAACATTAAAGGAGAATAATGTTAAAATAAAGGGACAGCCCTCTGCAGGGTCCCCTGATGATTACTCCTGAAATGTCATCGCAGTCCAGGACCTTCTGCTTGTCCACAAGCACTTGCATGGTTGATATCACTGGAGTAGCTACTGAAAGTCCTTCCAGTGCCTCTTACCCAAGGACTTGGTGTTCCTGGGTGGAACAGTGCTCTGACAGTGAAGAATGATGAGTGATTGCTTATTTTCTGTCAGCACTTCCCAACCCAGCCTGTGCAGGAATGCACATCCTTGGCCCCAGCCAGGGATGAGCTGGGATCTGAGCCGTGGAGCTGGGTTATGTTACAGCTTGGGACTTGAATCAGGGCTGTGTTGTCAAGTGATGATTGGGTTGAAGGTGCTAACAAACTCCAGGGGAGCTCCTGGTGTCAAGTTCTGTCCCTGGATGTATGGAAAGCCAGAGTCATCCTATCTCCTCCATCTTCCAGCTCTTTCCTTGCCACCATTCATTTTATTACCTATTGCTCTTCATTTAGAACCTCACTTTGAGGTTGGGATCTCCCTGTGCTGCTTTCTGCTCATCCTCATGCAGTGGAATCTTCCTTGCTTCTCCAGTCATTGCTGTCTGGAGCAGTTTGTCCATGATTTTCCATCTTTATTAATGGCACATCTATTGTTCCCTTCCAGTGTCTTTTGGTCCAGCAAAAGACCTCCAATACTCTTCCTGCAGTTGTACCTCCTAGCTTTGTATCTTGTTTGATGCAGATCAGAAGCAGAGGGAAGCTGGGTTGCTGTGTCACAACTAAAGCCACGAGCCCATGTGACAAACTTGGGAGCCACCATGACCCTGTCTCTTCCCAAGTCTGTGCAAAGCGAGATGAATGCATCCTGTCCTGCCATAAATGTGAGGACTGGAGGTGTGCAAACCTCACTTAGACCAAAAAAAGGACCTTTCCTGGGCGTGCATGAGCTGATACAGCTCTTGGAGAAACCAAACTCCAAGGTTGTGCCCCAGCGCGACGTCCTCGGGCGGTGCCACCAAAGATCTGAAGGCAAATCCTTGGTTCCTTTTTGTGCAACAACTTTTATTTCTGCATTGTTGTAAAACCAGTCCTGAAATGGCCTGTTCCTCGTGACTGCAGAGATCAATGGGAGTCTCAGAACTACAAACACAGACGCTGGAGGTCTGCGGTCATGAAGCTGCCTTTGTGGATGAGCTTTTTTTACTCAAAGGCTTCAGCATCCGGATGGGAGGCTGTGCAAACACAGAAAGTGCTTTCATATCCCCCTTCCAGGCCAGCTTTGACTTTCCTTGACTGTAGTGAAAACAAACAGATGTTCTCAGAAAGCCAGGGGTGACCTGGAAACTATTAATTAGGTAGTGAGTGAAAGGGGAGAGCACAGTGTTTGGATTTCCTTTAAGGATAATTATTTTTAGCCTCTGGTGACATAGCCCCAGGACAAGCTGACAGCAACCTGCTGCTGGGCCACTGGGGGAAACGTGGAAAGGAAGAGCTCTGCAGTTGGGATGGTGGCTGAGGTGCTGTGATTCCCTGGGATTAGTTGGATTAAAGTCAGGATGCATAAATTTGGAGCAGAACTTTTCTGTGTGTTCCTAGTCTTGTTTCCTGGAAGAAAACCCAGAAGAACCTCTGTTTCTGGGTCATTTCATTTCTCCATCTCTACCTTCTTGCCTTGCATGGTCCTTCTGCACTGGGGGTGTTCAGCTCTTCCACAAAGCTCTGTGATGTTCTCACAGTACCTTGAACCTTGGTGTATTTGATGACAAACACAGAATCACAGAATTGTCATGCTACATGCTACAGCTTAGGAGACCCAAGAGATATTTTAGTTCCAAACCTTTTCACTCAATCCATTTCCTGGTGCTCGTTAAATAAAATCATCACTGCTCTTTGGGAAAGTGTCATCCCTGACTGCAAAGGGCAATCGGGCTCTTGCAGGAGCTGCTTCTGCCAGACCAAGGCACAAAAACTCCAGCAGTCCATGTGATGGGGGCTGCTGGAGCTGCTCCTGATGCTGGAAACCGATGTTCAAAGCAGGTCAGGAGTGTGAGGGTTGTACCTCCCCCTTGCCTGGCTCTGGTGCAATGTGCTCTTGTGTGACCCCACCACCTTCTTGAGCTGAGGAGCCCAGAACTGGACACAATATTCCAGGTGGGGCCTCACTAGGGAAGAATAAAGGGGGGAGAGGATGATCTCCTTTGACCTACTGGAATGGACTGCTCTTCCTAATGTTTCCCAGGCTGACATTGGCCACCTTGGCCCCAAGGGCACATCCCTGGTTTATGGTTAACTTACTGTCTATCAAGACTCCAAGATTCTTCTCCTCAAGGCTGCTGTGTGATGCTTTCTGGGCAATCTTGCTTTGGCAGAAGGTTTGGACTAGATGATCATCCAGTGGTTCTGTGAACACTCTATCCTTTCTTCTTTTCTTTGCAAACATCCTCCAGAAGCCTTCCTAGCAACCCTCAGTTAGTGTCCCACCAACTCAACCTGCCAATAGGACCAAGTTTCCAGTCTGCAATTCACCACCAGAGGAATCTCTTTATCCAGGGGCTCCATTTGTTGAGCCCCAGAGACCAGCAGGGAGAACCTGATGCACACACCAAGGAGGCTGTGGCTGGGCTCCAAACATCAGGAAAGCCTCAGATGGGATGTTTGGTGTTAATGACAGCAGAGCATGATAACAGACCAAAGAAAACACAGGGAGCAGGCTCTGGGTGCCTGTCCTCTGCCCCACCCTGGATAGGGCCTTCCTTTCTTCCTGCCAGCTTGTGAGTAGTGCTAATAACAAGTTCTCTGCACACATGCAGCATCTCCCCTCTCCTTTATCTCTGTTCCTCAGATGAGACAGAGCACGTTGTTGGCCAAGGATCCACTGTGCATCCCTGGCCAAGGAGAAAACAAGACCGTAGTGGCTTTGTCCCTGGCTCTAACCTCTGGCTGCAGGACCTGCCTTCCAAAGCCCACCACATCACAAGAATTTCCATGTTTGTGCCTCCCTTCCCAAAGCTTCAGGGCAGGGAAGAGAGGTTAACCCCTGTGTTGCTTCCCTGCAGCTGCGTTCCCCAAGCTCCACTGAAATAGGAGCTCATGGGCTTGGTGTTGAATGACCCCAGCTTGGTTTCTCCTTTGCTTCGTGGCCTTCCTAGGCTAGAGGCCACGTGAGCTGTTTTAGCTGCATCCTGAGCTTCCAAGCATCTGGGGCCAGTTCTTAGAAACCTTAGAGTCGTGGAAGCAGCACGTGGAAGTGGCTGGGCTGGAAGGGTTGGGCTTGAGTGGCCTCCAGGGAGCGTGTGGGAGTCCTGGTGTCATTTTCAGGGATGGAACATCACGAGTTTCATCCTCAGAGAGGGATTTGTGCTCTCAGCACTGCTTCTGGGGACAACCAGCCAAGAAGGAGCAAGATAAGAACAACACGTAGCAGAGGATGCAAAGGGAGCTGCGTGCCATGGCACTGGGAATGGGGGGATCCTCCAGCATCCCCTTCTTGAGCACAACTTGGGAATCTATTCCTGATGGTGACTTCACTCTTTGTGGAGCTTGTCCAGTGATCTCTGCTGGGCCCAGGCAGTGGTCTGAAAGCACTAAAAGGAAACCCAAGCAGGTTTTAAGAACCAGCTCTGTGCAAGCACACGGGTGGTTTTCAGCCTGGTCAAACACAGCAGGGACACAAAGCAAGGTCCTTCAGCATCATTGGACATGGGGTGTTTTTGTGTGGTTTTTTTCTGCTCAGCTTTTTGGAGGGATGTACACTGGCCAGGGCTCATCTGTCATGTTGCAATGATGTGTATGTAGCTGTGAGCAGTTCAGGACTTACTCATTGCCTTAGCACTGAGGAGCCCTTGCTCAGTATCTCGTTGTCACTGCAGACATTGCGCCAAAACAGAGCCAAGACAGAGTGCTGGAATTCCCAGCTAAAGAGGCACTGAAATACATGTATTTTACTTCTGTTAAGCAAGCATTCCATTCCTAACTGTACTGGAAATCAATCATCCCTATGTCAGAAATTACCCCCTCCCCTAGACAGGGCTTTCAAGTTTGTAGTATCTGATGGAATTTAATAATATTTATTATGTTTCCTGCACACCTATAGGGAGCAAGATGTGACTTGCTGCTTTGGGCTTTCTCTGGAAGGAAATGATGAAGGGGGTTTGCTTTAACACTCTTGTGGAACCACTGTAGGTACCAACAGATTTAAACCTTGCAGGGACAAAGCATTTCCTTCTGTAGCTTAATCCATGATAAGTCTTGAATTTCCACCTTGGCAGGGGGAGAGGGGCTCTCCTCTCCATCATAGTTAAGAACTTGGAAGTGATGTTTAATGCTTTTCCTTGGAGTGGCTCCTGATTGATTGTGTGTGTTGCACTTAAAAGGTGTTTAATCTGATGAAGTTCCTTTCCACATAAAGCTGCCATGGTCCTGTCCCCAGATCAGCATCCTGAACGTGTTGGGTGCTGCCAAGAAGCAGCTGAGCCCCCCTGCTACAGGTGGGTGCCTGAGGCAAGGTGCTGTCATGTACCTGTTGTTGTTAACAGCATTGTGCAGCCAAGGAAAACATCTCAGGGGATGATCAGTTTGCTGAGGGGAGAGGAAGAGGTGAACTCTGTCTCCCAGCACATCCTTCACCTGCTTTGGACCCCGATCCAGCCACGTGGGTGTTTTGAGGGAGTTTGTCTCCTGACCAGCCAGGACAAAGTTAATTTGGGGGCTCTGGCTTATGTCTATTTCTCAGCAACAAGCTGGCATGTCTCCAGAACCAAGACACCCTTCTCCAGGTGACAGATCTGCTGCAGATTAGATTTTGTGTCCGAATTGTTTAGAATTCTGTGGTGTGGATTTGTTTGGGATGGGTGTGTGTCAGCCCTTGTGAGAAAGCAGAGCTCATGGCCTCCTCACATACTCTGCACAGGAGTTGTGTTATTCTGCTCTAAGTTTTCTCTTTTTTTTTTTTTTTTAATTAAAAAATTGGTTTGGCTGAGTAATGAGAACAATTTGAGCCTTTGCTGTAGGACTAAGGGCAAACTGAAATCATGTTTACTTAACCTACAGCAACAGACCCAAACTTTATGGGTTTTAATTATTTTAATACATATTTTACCTAGGTGAGATGACAACTTTATTAAAAATGAAGAGATTTGTTGATGTAAAGTATAAATAGACATCAGCAGTAAAGCCTCTGAAGCAGCTTTTCCTTCCCCTGGTCTAACACACCCCATGGGGTGACCCTAAGTAGGACCCTTCTGCACTTCTGCACTATCAGCAGGAGCCAAAAACAAAAGTGGGAAATTACCCTGAGGAAAAAAAATAAATAAATCCTGCCTGAGTGTATCAGTTACCATTTTCCTGGAGGTTTGGAATTGCAGCAGGGGCTGAGCCAGCCTGACTTTGATACCTAGAGGGGTCTGAGCATGGGGTGATGGAAGTGTTGCAGGAGATGAAAGCCACCAGCACCTGGGGAGGGATGTGTGAGGGTAGGAATGGTTCACAAGGTGGGATAACCACAGTCTTCCATGAGTTTGGGGGCCACTTAAAAGGTGTGTAAAAAGGTGGGAGTGTAGCAGGAGCTCGTGTGGATCTTGTGTTTCCTGCCATGCTCGTTGATTTACGTTTGCCTGTGAGCAGACTCTGGGGTCAGTGCCATGTTTCTGAACTGCATGTATCATCCCTGAAATAAATCAAGGCCCCATCAGCTTTGCCTCTGAGCAACATCCAGCTGCAGCAACACAAACAAGCCCTGGCTGCCTTCTTCAGATCTCCTTCCATCCCATGGGTGCTTTGGGGTTTGCTGGCGTGGAGTCACCCAGCGAAAGGGAGGTGGGAAGGTGATTCCTGAGTCTGGTGGTGACCCCATAGGGTGACCCTGCTCACTGCAAGTCATGTTGCTTTTTGCCTGTGTCCTGTTTTCCTCGTTGCCTCTCTGCCCTGTGGATTCTGTCTGAGGCTTATCCGTGCTCATGCTGGAGGAATGCTGGAAGAGCAAGTCTGGTTTGGGTGGTTGAGGTATGGCCCGTTTGTGGTTCCTCCTGACTTGGTGCTGATGGAGATTCCCGGCACCTCAGAAAACTGGCTCAGTAGTAAAGCCCTTTAAAAGAATCTGAAATATGTGGGTTGAGGCAATAAGGCCTGGGAGAGGGAGATGCTGGCCAGACAGCCAGAGCCAGCAGCAGCCGGGACGTACTTGTTCTCTCCCAGCAAAGTCATCACCTCTTCCTTAGCTTCTTGCAACACTTCCCACTGCCCATGCCAAACGCCTTTGGGATGGGTCTGGCAGAGGTTGGAAAGTGCAAGTCCTGGTGTTCCTGCTTCTGTGAGTTTGCTGCAGAAGTCAGAAGCAGCTGCATTTTGGGATGTGGTGAGGTGGGCTGCATTCTGGCACCTCTGCTTTCCCCAGCTCTCCCAGGACAAGTTGGGTGCCCTGCTGGGTGTGATGGCAGCATGTGACAGGACACACAGCCCTTGACACACCTTCAGAAAACAGCTGCCCCCACCACAAAGTTGTACCCAAATGTTGAGTATCAGCCTGGAGCTTCCTAAGACACCTGGGAGGAGGAGTGTCTGGTGAGGATGCTCTGGAGGGGCAGGCACTGAGCCAGGGGCTGTTCCCCTGACAAGAGGTGACTCCTGAGAGAAATGTTTCCAGGCTGAAATACATTTGCAAAAAGTTCTATAAACCTTCTGTCTGCCAGCAGCCAAGGTTTGTTACCTGCTTCCTGGTATTTCGAATACCAGGAAAGAATAATAATAATAGGAAAAGGAATAATAGGATAAAAGGAAAGGAAAGGTAAATTCTCTTTCTGCATCTTCCTTTAATGCTGCTTTAGGTGACTCTCTGCCTTGTAAAAATATGGTGACCATGGGTGTATTCCTCCCTCATCAGCAAGCCTCAAGTTTATCCTATAAATACGTTTGGTCTCTAGGGCTTCAAGATGCAGTTTTCCAACCTTCCCTTGCTTTCTGGTGTTGGGATGTACAATGCTGCCTACACAGGCTTGGAGCTGAGCCAAAGATTTTTTTGAGTTTTTTTTTTCTTGTAAGTTTACTTAATAACTTCCATCACCTGGCCTGGTAAGATTTAGCCAACTTTTTTTTTTTTCTTATGCTTCCACGAGATGGATCTGTAGAGGATGATGTGAAGCTTGGGGAGGAAGGAAAAAAATACCATTTGTTGGTATTTGTGAAGTGATCTCAGTGCTTGTGAGATTCCAGCTTTGTCTCATCCAGTTTCCCTTTGGTGGTTCTGAATAAAATGTAATGGGAAATGGAGGTCCAAGGTGTTGAACAGAACTGAACATAACTTGCTGCCTGACAAATCAAGTAGTATAAAATCATTGATTTCAGATATTTTCTTTTTTAAGTGGAGAAGAGAAAATATCTTTAGAAAAGCAGCTATTTGCATGGCACGTGGAGTAGAAGACACAAGCATTTTACACACATAGAATCCAAAAGCTGTGTCTTGGGAAGTTACCTATTCCAAATCTTTCTGAAGTCCTGGAGGGGTTTCCATAGCCCAGAGATGGGATCTGTCGAGTTTGGGGATCACAAAGTCCTTTTTGAGCTCATCGTTTTTACAACGAGGCCAAATTCGGATGGCACAGATCCAAACCACCACCCCCTGTGTAATGACAAAGCCTGGGGACAAATTAAGGCATCTCCTGCCAAAACTGCCACCAAACCCTTGAGTCTCTGCCTCCAACCTGGGGCTGCTCCAGCAGTGCTGAACTGGAGCTGATGGTGCCAGAAAGAGAAGCTCTGCCCCAGGGCCCTCCAGCTGCCCAGACAGGTTTGCAGCTGGCTTGGTGCTCCCTTGCAAGCATCACTCCTTGGAGCAGGAGGACAAGATCCTCCTTCCAGGTATCTGGCTCCTGTTGGAGGATGCTGATGGCCTCAGGGGAGGGACCCAGGGGATGGGGAGCAGCAGGACTGGCAGCAGCTCATCTCCTGCTCTCCCAACCTCTCCGCTTGTTCCTTCTTGGTATTTTCCTCCGTCGTTTAGCAACTGGTTTGTAGTGCCTGAGTGTGTGAGTGCTTGCAGGGGCCTCGTGTACCTGGGTGGTGACTCTTGGCCTGTGGTTTGGGAGCGATGATGGGATTTTTGTTGGAGAAAAGGAGGCTGGAGCCTCCCTGAGCACCCGCCTGCCTTAAATTACGAGGAGGGAAATCCTGCGGACAAACGCCCTGGGTTGTCCCTGCAGCTTTGCGTGCGGAGAAACTTGTCCGAAGGACTTGGCTGCTGCCAGGGAATTCAGAGGCTCCCCTGGGGCTGTGGGCTTTCCACAACACCCTCCTCCCCACCACAAAAAAAAAAAAAAAAAAAAAGCAAAAAAGGCTGGGTTGTACAGAGGAGAAAAGAGTGAAGTCGGTGAAGAGGAGGGGTTTGTGGTGTGTCCCTAGTGCTGTGTGTGTCTGCTGGAGGTGGGTGATGGGGACAGGTGACATTACACAGCACACAAGCTCTGCTGTGAGGGGGGATGATGTGTTGTCACCAGGTTAAGAGAAGACATTTGTGGGAGTGCTCAGGTAAAAGAGGGGGTTTTAAAATCGATTTTCAGCTTCACGCCACCGTTTCTCTAAGATTTGTTATGGCCCCTCTAGGTTCCTAGAGAACAGCCTAGGGGTGGCATGTGCAGAAGATGCTGGGCTGGAGCTGAGAGAAAAAAGGGGCTTGCCCAAGGGAAAACCTGGATTTTTCTTCTGGAGAGAACAAAACGGGAATGAGCAAATCCTGGACTAATTTGTTCCACAACTTCTGACGAATGGCTGATATCTTCTGGGGCAATGGATCATTTAAAGGAATTAATCAAAACTTAATTTGTCATCGAAATGCAGTCCTGAGGTTTGTCAGGGAGCTTTTGATCAGTTCTCACACCTGACTTGCGTGCAGGGCTTCGATTTGCAAATGTACACATCTGCTTGCTTTAGCTTGCAGAGCAGTGCCAAGAGATTAGAAGGTCCTGCCAGGAAAAACTCAAGTTGACGAATGGGAATTACCCTTCCTAGGATGGCTGTGAATGTTTTTAGGAAATAAAATCTCATGCTGATCCCTAGCAAGTCGTTTGTATCAGAGGCAGGGTCAGCCAGTCACCCGACGCTTTATTGGAGTTTAGCAGCTTCAACTCTGGGCTCCCCACTCCTGGGAGGTGTCCTGGACGTGGGAGGTGGGCTCAGGGCTGATGTTGGGAGGTGGTGGGCAAGGAGGAGATGGCTGCTCTCCATCACACGTGTGCTGTGTGGGGCATCAATTAATTATTCTTTCTTAATTTGTTCTGCCACCTTCTCACTCCTCCCCTCTCCATCTCCACGCAAGCATGGCAAGTCCCTGGAGATGCTCTCTGGTTTTGACTGGGAATGTCACCTCTCAGTGGTACCCTCGGGTGACTAAATTGGACTGGACAGCCATGGGTTCCCTGGAGAGGTGGTAGGGGCAACAAGGGTGGGGGTGTCTTTCATGTGGAAAGGGCAACCAAAGACCTTCAGAGGCTGCAGCAAAGTCATGGAGGGGCAGAGATGAAGATGCAGTTCCCAACAACTTCAGTCCTCAAAAGAAGGTCCCAATGCTGCTGACTTTCAGGGTCTGCTTCTCCCCTCTTTCACCTTGCTGTCTGCTCATCAGGGGCAGGCCCTGGATGTTCACAACTCTTGCTGTCAAGAGGAAGTATAAAAAGGAGGTTTTTCCTTCAAGGATATCCTGGGAACTGACTTTCTATAGGAGTAAAGCATCCCAAAATGGTATCTTTTCCTTTTCTTTCTCTGTTGGCATCATGCACTATTCCTATGTGTGTTCAGGGGTGCAGATTTGCTGGAGGAGCCTTTCCAAAGGATCCCCCCCTGCAAAGCAGCAGTGATGTTCCCAGTTGTGTTGCAATGCTCATGGAAAAGAAACCCAAAACTCCTGAGAACAGCAAAGAATGGAACTGGGCTTGGGAGAAATGAGTGTTGGCAACCTGAGATGTTTAATTGCTGGTCCTGGTAGCTGGCCTGCATGAAGGAAACTATCCCTTGTTTTAGCAGAGTGGCATTTTAGATTTAGGAGGATCCAGGTCTGCTTTTCCTGCCTTGGCCCATGTTTCTCCAGTGACTTTCCTCCTTTTGCTCTGTCCCTGCTGTGAGTTGGAGACACCACCACTCTGTCCTCCCTCCCGTGCAAGGTTGTGAAGCTGTCAGAGGCTTTGCCAGGGGGGCCAAATAGAAACACATGAGGGGAAGGGAAATAAAAGGACCTGCCAGAGGTGCACTCAGTGTAGTCACACCCAGCTGGGCAGCAGAGGTGGCCAAGCTCCTGCTGAGTCACTGAATGGGCTGGGCTGGAAGAGACCTCAAAGCTCACCCCCTGCCATGCCCAGGAACACCTCCCCCAGCCCAGGGTGCTCCAAGCCCCATCCAACCTGGGCTGAGACACTGCCAGGGATGGGGCAGCCCCAAAATGTTTCTATTCAGTGATTCTGTGATACTGGATGCTGCTCAGTCCTATGCTGGTTCCTTGTGTCCTTGCAGGAATCCTGGCTGGTTCTTGGTTTTATCCAACTGAGCTGAAAGCAAGCAGCTCTGATTCACTTGTCTCCTCCTTCCCACTGCTCAGGTTGTGGTGGGGCTTTCTGAGCATTTTTTGTGGGTTTGTAAAACATTTTAAGTCTCACTAATCCCTTGTTTATGCTGTGAGAGGTGAGGTTTAGCTTCCTCAGCAGTACCTGAGGTGTGATGTTTCTTGGATGGCTGCCACCATCTAGGAGCAGATGCACAAAGTCTGATGGAAAGGCCTTACCCCCATGAGGATGAGGATGAGGATGGTGTCCAGAGGGTGCTGGAAGGGGCCTGCTCGCTGGCTCTTCTGGCAGTCCCTGTGCCCTGGAGTAGCAGGAGGATACGTGCAGGTCACTGGAGTCACAAGGATGGTGTCCTCCTCCCAAAGAGCTTCATGTTTCCTTCTGTTCTGAGTGACTGGTCTGACCATGTGAGTTTGTGTCTGTGTTTGTGTGGGCCAGCCAGGGAGCTTCCTCCCCACAGCCCCAGCTCAAGACCTCCAGTGTGTTCCCAGTAGTGGCATGTTTGTTTTCCCTTCTCCTTAAGGCTGAAATGGAGCATGTGCTTGCCAGTGTCCAAATAGCATTTGGAAGTTTTTGTCTTTAAAGCTCAGTTCCATTGAGCTTTTCCCTTTTTCTTTTCTTTGGACATGCTCTTAGCCTCCTAGCCCAACAGCAATAAGGCATGTTTGGGATGGAAGCTCACCATGGCCAAGTTCTCAATATAGCTTCTCCAGAAACGTATTTGTCCTACCACCTACATTTTGGAGGACTCTGTTCCCAAAAGAAACCATTACCTGGATGCTTTTCTGTCTTTTTCTCATTTTTTTTTCTTTATTTATTTTCTTTTAAAGAGGAAAAAAAGCTTCTTTCATCCTTTGGAGGCAATAGAATTCCAGGCACCCTCTGAACACCCATTCATCCCACAGAAGGTGCCAGAGGCAGTTACATCTTGGAAACAGCTTTTCACTCAAAGCCTTGCAGCCAGCACCCTCCCCATGGCCAGGAAGAGGGGGAGCAGAGGGGTTTGACACCATCTCCTGCCATCTGCTCTTGAGGCCTCACCCAACATGCACCTCCCAGGCACAAGGAGATGGGTGCAACCACTGTGTCCCCACCAAGCAGTTTCCTTCTCCTTCCTCTCCTGCCTCTCCTGCCTCTCCTTCCTCCTCTCAGCAGTAAAGCCTCCTCTCCCTCCTCTTTTCCTCTCTTTCCTCTCTTTCCTCTCTTTCCTCTCTTTCCTCTCTTTCCTCTCTTTCCTCTCTTTCCTCTCTTTCCTCTCTTTCCTCTCTTTCCTCTCTTTCCTCTCTTTCCTCCCCTTCCTCCCCTTCTTCCCCTTCCTCCCCTTCTTTCCCTTCCTCCCCTTCCTCCCCTTCCTCCCCTTCCTCCCCTTCTTCCCCTTCCTCCCCCTCCTCCCCCTCCTCTCACTCCTCTCTCCCCCCTCTTCCTCCTCTCTTTCCTCTCTTTCCTCTCTTTCCTCTCTTTCCTCTCTTTCCTCTCTTTCCTCTCTTTCCTCTCTTTCCTCTCTTTCCTCTCTTTCCTCTCTTTCCTCTCTTTCCTCTCTTTCCTCTCTTTCCTCTTTCCTCCCTTTCCTCCCTTTCCTCTCTTTCCTCTTTCCTCCCTTTCCTCCCTTTCCTCCCTTTCCTCCCTTTCCTCCCTTTCCTCCCTTTCCTCTCTTTCCTTTCTTTCCTTTCTTTCCTCTCTTTCTTTCCTCCCCTTCCTCTCCTTCCTCCCCCTCCTCTCCCTCCTCTCTTTGCTCTCCCCCCTCTCCCACCTCTCCTTCCTGCCATACCTAGGACCCATTTCCCTGGGGGGCTCAGGACGTGTTGGTGTTTGAGGTTTCAGCCCAGGGGTACCACCCATCACTTGCCCCAAAGCCTTCAGATTGAGGAGCTGAAGGAAGATGGGGCACAAATCCTGCACAGCAGGCACCCAAGTCCCTCTCCCTCATTGTTCAGCCTTTGTATTTCCCTTTCAGTGCTGATAATGTAGAGTAGTTGGGGTTTTTTGGGTTTTGTTTTTGGTTTTTTTTGGTGTAAGCTGAGTCTGGGATGTGGGGAGCAGGCTGGGACAGAGGGCTAGGAAGGGAGGTGTCCCCTCCAGCTGGCTGTCTGGAAGTGTCACTGTGTTTATAAAGCTTTTGAAAACATGCATGCCCCCTGGCTCTGTGAAAAGCTGGCTGGGAGTGCAGCACTGGAAGATAAATGGAGTGGGCTAGCAGTGTCCCTGGGGTAATTCAGGGTTTTGCAATGTTTAGAAACGTCTCAGGGATCTCTCTTTCCTTGGGCCAGTAATCCCAACTCTCCTCAGCACTGGTCCTGCTCCCCTTGGCTGCCTGCCTGCTTCCACAGAAAGAAATCAGCCCTGGTGTTTGTAAGCAGCTGTGCTCTTCCTTGCTATTTTTACTTTGGATTAGGATTGTTTCCTTCAGAGGGAAGAGGTTTTGCATAAAGGACTCGAGATGTTCCCAGTCTTCTTCTTGCTTTGGAGCTCTCCTCTTACTCCCCAGCCAGGAGGAGAGCAGTGCTGTGAGGACAGGACAGACAAAGACCCAGGGCTGCCTCTGATTTGCTGTGGAGGAGAGCAGGGGGGTTGTACCAGCATCCAAAAGCTCTTCTAGAAGGTTTGAGGCCCTGTTTCATTACAGGAAGAATTTTTTTAAGGTCTAAGCCTCCCTAACAGAGCAGCAGGAATTCTGCTTCAGCCATTGAAGACTGAATTAGATGCTTTACCCTGGGCACACCTGCACTTGCACCCATTGAAAACAAGGCAGCCTTTTCTACCCCCAAGTCCTTTGTTGCCTTTATCCTCCTCTTTAATGTCATTTAAATCAGTGCTGGACACTGCAGAAAGCTGATGGGAGGTGCCTGACCCCACGATCCTGCTCCAAACCCAGTGGCTCAGGGCTGGAAGTAGCTGGGAAGCTGAAGGCACTGGCCTCTTGCAGCTCCAAGTTCACCTCCACCTCTCCTGTTCCTGGCTGAATAAGGAGGAAAACGAGTTTGTGACTGCCCCAGGATTTTGGTTTGGTTCTCTTGCTGAAGTGAAAATGCTGCAGCAGAAATGGGCAGCGTGTTGTCCATGGGGGGGACTTGTCCAGCATAGGGTCTGGAATGCTGGCACCCTCCTCCTGCTATCCTGAGACTCTGGTTTTACCTATATATGAGGGATGTAAATAAATTAAAAAAAAAAAAAAAAAAAGGGAGCCTCTTTTCACTACATCTGGCACAACAGCCAAAGAAAGGAAAACTGAAAAGAAAACAGCACTCAGCAGCGTGGGCTGGAGCCCAGTCAGTTGTCAGACATTCTCCCTGCCAGAAAGATTTGGAGATCTCTGTAGGAGAAAATAGCCTTTTAATTTTACACCAATATCTGCAGAGCACAGGATGTGGAGTTACGATGGTTGGGGTGGTGTTACTAAAATAACAGCAATGTGGAAAGTGGGCTAATAAACTTCAAAAAGGAACATGAATGAGTGCTGGTATTTGCATATCAGCGAGGAGCAGTAGCTGTCAGGGTGGATGAAATCTGTCTCTGTGGCATACTTTGCTCCTAGAGCAGGGAAATAAATAGGCAGGAATAGCCAAAGAAATGCAGGCTTCTCTCTCGTGTGATTTTTAAAGCACATGCTACTGGAAGATGTGTAAAAAGGCTTTTACTCTAGCTGGAACTTCTCACATGCCTGTCTAGGGCTCTGAAATATTCTTGCCTGGAAATGGAAAAGTTTGGGGTTTTTTTCTTTTATTCTGTTGAAGATTTAATTAGAAGCTGAAGAGTTCTTTCCTTCCTCCTTCTTGGGCATCTCAGTTGTGTTGCACCTGGCTCCTCTGATGCTGATATCCCCCTCTGACTTCTCCTGACTTATTCCTGGTACTGTGGGTCTCTGCCTACATTTTCTGAGTGTTTCAGACCCATAAATGTGATTGATCACTCTTTATTTTTTTATTTTTTTTTTAGCAAGCTGTTGAATTATTTATGGATCTGTTGGGATGCTTGAACTGCCAGCTCCAGGCACGCAGCCAGCAGGGCAAGGGGCCAGGTTGTGAAAGGGAAAGCCTCAGCACACACTGCAAGGGACTGGGAGGATGTAGGGTGGGTGGTACTTGGGTTTCGTGTCCTCCAAAAGGTCTCAAGCATCCCTCAGGAGCAGCATCCTGCTCAGCAGCATCCCTGAAACGCTGGGGAAACGCAGGCTCTGGCTTTGCCTGGTGGCAAAATGCCCCTGCACCAAGATGGATTTAGTTCCTGAGCTTGGAAATTCAAGGAGGTGGCTTGGTGGCTGGGCTGGGGGGGTTTTACAGCTGCTCATCAGCCAAGGTGGGGATGTCTGCTTAGGAACCAGAACTCAGTGTCAGGGTGAGAGGCAGAGGGGCACACGTTGTGCTGGGTCAGGGCTTGTGTGTGTGTGAGAACGTGGGGCTGGAAGAGGAGAACACTGGTGGGTGAAGCTAGAGGAAAACCACCCGTGGGTGGGTGGGGGAGGTCTGGGCTCTGCTGAGAATCGGGCAGCGTGGATGGGAGCATCCGGGCTGGAGGAGGCTGAGGATGATGATGGATCTGGAGCATCTTAGGATGGGGCTCTGAGCAAGCTGGTCTGGGTGAAGGAGATGGAGTCTGGTTTGAGAAGATGGAAAGCAGAGATAATTTATTGGGCTTATTTGCATCCTGTACCTGTAACTTCCAGGTACCTCCTCAATGGTGGCCAGTTTTAGAAAAGCCTCCCAGCAGATGTGTGTTCCTAATCCTGAATCTCTGAGACTTGTCTGTTCTGCTTCTAGGTGTGTCAGGTTGGGTCTTGGAGGCCTAATTAAAATATTCTGTGCCTTTCTCAAAGCACTGCAGCAGGTTTGCATTTGTAGAGCTTTGCCCATGGTTAGGATGATGTATTGTGCTGTCCCTGGGAAACCTAACAGAAAAAAAGATCATTATCTTTTTGGAAAAAACCCAACCCTGAGCGTTGAGGCAGGGTACTCCAAACTCTAAGCAGATGTTTGATGAGTCCTGACCTGACTAACACTCAACCCACTGGGCCACTTCCACCAGCCCAGCTATGCTGTGCCTTAAACCTACACCTGGTTATGGGATTTGGAAGCCCAGCAGAGAACTTGCCCCACGTGGACCTTGGTAGGAGCTTGAGCCAAGGACTTAAAACTACAGAGATAGAGGACCTGGCGTGGTCCAGCTTGGGTGATGCAAAAAAGCTGGAGGCTGATAAGGGCCTGATGGGAGGGAGGATCACTTTATGCTTCTGGGTTTTATGCTCTTCCCATGGCTCTAAACCACTGCTGGAAACAAACCCTGTGTCAGATGGGTCTTGGGTCCTGGTATGGCCATGCTGGTGCTCAGCCCACAGAGCTTGCATCCCCCTTCTGCTCCTCTGCAGAGTCCCCAGCATCTGTCCTAGAGGGAGGAGAGGTTTCTGATGCTGAAAAAAGAGAATTTTCTCATTTTCCTTCCTTGTTTAAGGCAGCCTGACTGTCTTTGTGGAGGCTGAAGTTTCCAGCTTCTCCATGTGTCCCTGGCTGGTGGCTTGGGTAGGGCTGGATGAAACGGTGGCAGACTTGGCTCCCTGTTTTCCCTGGGAATTCTGCCTGAGCAGTTTGTGAGGAAGGATGTAGGCATTTGTCCACAGGATGGCTGTAACCAACCAAGCAAACATCTTTCCAGAGTTAAAGGAAACTACAGAGGTGGTGTGTAAGGAGAGAATATTCTTACCTTTTTTCCCCCCCTTCATTTTATGATGTAGGAAGGGTGGAAGTAGTTCTTTTAGCTCATTTCTTTTTCTTTTTTTTTTTTTTTTTTTTTTTTATTTTCATAGCAGAAATACCACTCTTGGTCGCTGTTTTTGTTGGAGGCCACCTTGAAAAACGAGTCAGCTCTCAGGAGAGCAGCTTTTTTTTCAGCTCTCAGGTGGAGGTCAGGAGACATTTTGGAGTTTGCTCCCAATTATGCTCCAGGGGATGGTGCCAAATGGGTGTTGAGAGAGTTATAAAACTCCTGCCTGCCCTGAACTCTTGCAGCGAGCTGACCGAGTCCAGCATCCTCCATGGATTTTGGGTTAGACCAAATTTGGGTAAAATAAGAACACACAAGAGGTGTGACCAGGCTTGGGTGTAGGGCTGGGCACAGGCGTGGGTTGCAGGAGGGGCCAGGAGCAAATTAACTCTGAGAATTGCCTTAAAAAAAAAACAACAAAAAAAACCCCAGAACGAGTCAGAGAGGGAAATCTGTAGGTACAGCTGCATTCCGGATACATTGCAGTGATAAAAGTGCATTTTTTTGAGGCAGGCTGAGGAGCTGCCAGCTGAGCCAGTGCCAGCTGTAGATGCCTGCCCTTAACCTTACCACAGCCTCACATTGTTGGATTAATGAGTCACCCTTGTATCAACAGAGAGACAAGCCAAGCATATTATTTCTTCAGAGGGAAATTACTGGAAAAGAAAAGTTCCTTCTTATTTAAATTCCCACTTTTACCTCCAGGTTTGGCATCCAGTAGCCAGCTTTGCCTTCCCTCTGCAGCAAGCCCTGAGGTTGGGCTGGGGTTGTGTGAGGGAAAGGGAAGGAGACCAAACATGGGTTGGGGACAGATTTGCCTTCCTAAAATATCCTCTGATGTCATGGCTGCTGGGTGAGGAGCATGGTCAGGGGGTTTTGGGGAGGAAGAGGAGAGATTGGGACTTCTGCTGGGAAAAAAATAAACAGAGAGGAGAAGCCTTCCATTGACTGGGTCTCCTGAGGAATTAGGAATTTGCTTCACATCCCTGCATGTTTTTCTCCTTACTTCTACTAAGGTTGAGTTAAGGATTTTAGCCCCTGGTTGCTTACCAAAAATCAGCCTTTTTTTTTTTTTTTTTTTTTTTTTTGAGAAGCTTTAGGACTACCCAGACTGTCCTGATGGGTGGTTGCCTGTGGGAAACTCTGGGCAGCTTTGTAGTCTGAGGACAGGATTGAGAAAGAAATTTTAAACCCAGTGCTAGCTGGGGGCTGACAGTGATGCCAGGGTAGGAAGACTTTGCAAGTGGCCTAATTCCCCTCTGCCACAGGACCAACACTGGTCCTGAGAGCAATAACATCTCCTCCTTGCCCAAGGAACATTTATGGGATGTCTACAGGACATCTTTATCCATGGAAGCATCTCCAGATGCTGGTGCATCTGTACCAAACCTCATCTTGATCTAGTATTTGTTAGGGAAAAGCATGTGTCTCTCTGTGCTGTGGATAGTGAGCTCAGAGTTGGTTCCCTCATGCACTTTCCTTTGAAATCTGCTCTCCTCTTGAGCTCACCCTTCCCACCCTTGTCTCTGCTGCAAGCAAACACAGTGGTTTCCCCATGAAACCAATGCAGATGGAAACTCCATCCCACGTGTCTGCAGCTTCTTGTGGAGACTCCAGTGGCAAGGCCTGTGCTCACAGAGAACTCAATCTTCCTCCCTCTCTGGTTTGAAGTGAAAATCAGAAAATTCTTTGGTGTGAGGGTGCTGAGCCCCAGGTTTCCCAGAGAAGCTGTGGCTGCCCCATCCCTGGCAGTGTCTCAGCCCAGGTTGGATGGGGCTTGGAGCACCCTGGGCTGTGGGAGGTGTCCCTGGGCATGGCAGGGGGTGGGAATGAGATGATCTTTAAGGCTCTTTCCAACCCAAACCATTCTATGAAAAGAATTCTGTGATTTAAGGAAGGTTCTTGCTGGAGGCAGGCTGGTGGGGGTCAGAGCTGATCCTTGCCCCCAGGGTAGGCAGAAGCTGCGTGGTGTGATAGAGCTGAATTCCTATAAGGAAGTTCCATAACACATCAGGTTTGCTCTCAACCTTTCAGTTCCTGGAAATGGAGACACAAAAAACAAACGGGGAAAGGATGAGATTATGCTGAAATATGAGGCTATAGGAGAGTGGAAAGTATAAAGCAAACAAGGAAGCAATTAAGCCCACAATGAAGGGAATTAACCAATGTGCAACCCATTACGTATTTATTTATACTCAGAGTCATAACTCATAATAAACATAGGATTTCCACAAGGAAAACAGTCTCTGTTCCCTATTTCAAACAACCTTATAGGGTTGTGAGGGTTAGAGATGGAGAAATTCCTTCTCTTGTGTTCATTTCCCAGTTCTTCCCTGCAGCACTGGTGTTATGGATTGGTCTGGCTTTCCAGAGCACCTGGGAAACCTCTGCTGCAGCTCCTGAAGCATCTCAGGTGCTCTGCATTGGAGCTTCCAATGCAGATAATAATAATAAATAATGCAGATAATAGTAATAAACATTAAATAATTGTCCCTGTGGCCATTGGCTGTGTGACAGATAGATGGGGGGGATTTGATTTGGCTTTTGCCAAACCTCCTGGATGAGATCTTGGCTCCTGGCAGGTTTTGGGCTCCACAGGTCTGACTTTGGAGGAATCTGGGAAGAAAGGAGTTTATCTCTGGACTCTTTGCAAGTGGCTGATTTGAAGTAAAGCATATGAGTCCCATGGATCTACTCAAGCAGGACTGAGAAAATTTCTTCTTGGAAAGAGTTGTCAGGGCCTGGCCCAGGTGGAGTCCCCATCCCTGGAGAGGTTTCCAAGCCCTGGAGATGTGGGGATGAGGGACATGGGGCAGGGGTGGCCTTGGCAGTGCTGGGTTAATGTTGGACTTGATGATGATGGATCTTGATGATGGATCTTGGTTACCTGCATGGCAGAAAGGACACCAGCCATGGAGCAAAAGCTGCCATCAGCAGTGGTGTAACTGGGAAACATGCTGGTAACTCCAACTGCAAGGCTGAAACCCAACCCACATTTCTGAAGGGCTTTCTCTGGGAAAAAGGGTTGGAGAGGAAGCATGTAAAGCCAGTGCAAAGCTGGGGCTTAGCTCAGATTTGCTTTGGTTATTAAATGACTTTGCTGCTGGGTTCCTGATGTGCTTTATTGCAAAATGTTGAAGAGAAATCTGTCATCTCCACCCAACCTCATTCAACCAGATGATGACATGGGCTACAACGAGAGGTCAGGGCCTGTGTTCCTCCCTGTGCTGGCACTGAGGAGTTTCCTTGGGAAGCTGCAGCAAGAAAAAAAAATAAAAAATCAGAGAATGTGTGATGTAAATAGAGCAGAAGCTTGAGCAATTATTTAGCAGCTGGAAATAAAAAGAAGCCAATAGTAGGTGTTCTGTGCAGATACCTCCAGGCCTTTTGGAGACAGTGCTCCTCTTTTGAGGAAAATACCCTTCTTTAGCACGTGCTGAAGTTGTACATTTGAGATGCTTCCCCTTGGTGGCTAAAAAGGGGTCAGGCTGATTTGGGGGTGACTGGAGCTCCAGTGGAAGCTTCTGGGATGTCCCAGTGGTGAAGCTTTGTCCTTGTAGGGTGCAGGACACCCTACAGGTTTGCCAAGACAAAGCCTTTGTTAGCCCAGGGCTGTGGCAGTGGTGAGGCAGAGCACAGGGTGAGTTAACACCTCTGGGGCTCACCTGTCAGCAGCTGCTTGGTGTAGATTCCCCACCATCAGTTATTGTCCTGATTTCAGTCAGACCAAGCTGCACACCCAGCTCAGTGCCCCTGGGAGGTACCTGTATCACCCCTTAGTTTTCTGTGGCAATCATACTTTCTGCTTCGTGTTGTTTTTTTGCTTTTTTTTTCCCCCATAATTATTTCTGCTGGTCATTTTTTGACAGGTTCTTGGCTGGGCTGTGCTGCAGCTGCCCTCATTAGGGGCTGTGCCAAACACAAGCTTTTTGATACAGAATATTACTGGGTGGCTGTGGCCCCAGCTGCCCTGTGTAGGAGCAGTTGAATCCAATTACAGCTCTGTGATGCTTTTTAAATTGAAAGCCTGGTAGGGAAGGGATGCTGAGCTCCTTGCCATTTAAGTGACATGGCTTTCTCCTAGGACTTGACATATCAGGAATCAGAAAGATGTCCTAAACTGAGACCAGAGTAGCACCACGTGGTTATCGTGTCCTTTTTCTCCACCCACCTCCCCATATGCTGTATGGGAGAGGTGAGATGGAAGGGGTTGGACATGATGATCCTGAAGGTCTTTTCCAACCAGAACAATGAACAAGCTTGTGACTGAGTTCATCACCCCAGAGGCCAGCAGCAGAGCTGGTGGCTGAAGGTCCCTGTTGGCAGCACCAGCTCAGCTCCAGCACATCCCTCTTGCTGGACTCAATCACTTCTCCATCCTCTCCATACATTTTCAGGCAAAGGTGATTTTTTGTTCTCTTCTCCTCTGCTACCCTGTTGTATCAACTAAACACCAAATGATCTCCAGCTAATGAATAAAACAATTAAAGCTAAAAGGCCTCTAGGGGGCTGAGAAGCTTTGGTGAGATGTTAGGTGATGGGGGATTGTTTTGTTGTTTTCCAAACTGTGCATTTATTGAGACTGGGATGTCCAGAGGGTCCTGGCCACTGGGTAGGACAGGCTGTGGCAGGTCTTTGGTTTGCAAGCCAGGGACAGATCTGGAGGAGGTTTCACTTTAGCACTTGACTCTGTTTTTCTGTGCTCTGGATGAGGCAGAGGTTTTACTCCAGAGGGAGAACCCTCATCCCTGCTGCTGTCCCCAGAGATGCACGGGGGGCAGATCCCTAGGGATGAGTGGTGGGTGCAGAGAGCTCTGTCCCCTGGGTGCTGCTGCTCTGTTGCTGTCTGATGGGGAAAGCTGGGAGGTGGGAGCTGTGCTTTGTGTTCACAGCCATCAGCTCCCTTCCCACCACTGCCCCAGGGACAAAGTCAAGCTCATAAATCTCCTCCCCAGCAGGGAGCATCTGTGCTGTAAACTAATTAGGCAAGTGGTCAAATACCCCAAACACCTTTGCCCTCATTAGAGACCAATAAGGGTCCTGAGGAGGTGCTGAAATGCCTCATTAACAAGGAGCAGGGGCTACAAAAACAAGGCAGGAGGCCCTGGCACTAATTTGCTGTGCAACTGATGATGTGAATGGCATCAGCTTGTCTGACCCCATGTGGAAGTCCTGGGCTTGTGTGCCAGGAAGCCAAGGCAGGGAGATGGTAGGGGGTGATTGTATTTGCCATGGAAATGAGGAATTTGGCAGTTTTGTGGGATGAAGAGCTTCCTTCCCTCCTCTTCTGCCCTCTCACTGTGTCTGCTCGGTGCTGGAATCCTCTTCCCATCCCTCTGGTGAGCCCTTGCTCTTCCCCCTGCACCATGTGGCCTTGGGTGGCTTTAAAGGATTTGGGTGGAAACCAAAGCCAGGGTAGACTCTCTTCTCCAGTTTGGTATCACCTCCAAAATAAAAAAAAAAGATTAAAAAAAAGTCATACTGAAGTGAGCTGGAGGTACATCCCCTGTCTGTTCCCCAGCAGAGATGAGGGGCTCGTGTTTGTGACAGGCAAGGAAGATGGAAGATGGTCCCAGTAGTCTGGGCTTTAAATTCCTGGGGTTCTCCTATGCAAGAAAGGGAAGGTAAAGCAGTGTCAAGCCAGTCCCAGGGAGACACTGCAAGGAAAAAAAAAATAAATGTCGGAGTCAGGAATTTTCTGTAATGATTCCCAAGAGTGGCAAAGAAAAGGAACTTTGCTTAAGCCAGGCAGAAACTCCTGATTTGGAAATTCAGCTCAGGCAGGTCCTCTAGGCCATGTCTTCTGCCCAGACATGTCCTGAATACACCCAGGGATTTCTCCAGTGGAGCAGAAAGCTCTAACAGCATTCCTTGGATGCCATCCAGGAGGGATGTGAGCAGGGGTCCTTACCTTCTGCAGGAGATCCTGGGTTTGCCCAGGCCGTGTGTCATCAGGAACAGCAAATTCCTTAGAGAAGTGGTGTTGGGGAGGGGTAAAATGCACAGCTGCAGCCAGGTCCAGATGTGGATGAGGAAGGACATATCCACCCCACCATCCCTCCTAGTCAAATACCTTCATGGACCATTCTGCTCTCAGCTTCAGCCCAGAAGGCCTTTAACACCTCCATGCAATGTGTTTGGGTGCTGGTGGCTCCCTGACTCATTTGCTTTTCAGAGCAAAACCTTGCTTGCAGCTGGCTGAAAAATCAAGGGAGACGTTTTGTGGCAGCAATAATAACCCTCACTGAAGAAATCCCTTGTGGCTTTTCCCAACCTTTGCTGCTTAATGAACCTACTGATTCAGCCTGTGGTGTTGAAATAATCCTTCCAAGGACATTGAAGCCCAGACCCATGGAGTCAGGGGAAAGATTTTACTGCAGAACTTTTTGTTAATGAACCAAGATGTTGCTGTCAAATGAAGAAAAGGGACTTGCCCTGACCTGGCCTTTAGGTGCAGGTGAATTCATTTCCATTTCTTTCCCTGCCTTCTAGGCTGACACCTCATCATCAGTAGAGTTTGTAATGTTTGGGGTTTTTTCTCCTCTTTTGCCATTAACCAAGGGACAATGGAGAGGTGTGTAGGAGGGCAGTTCCCTGAGTCTTGTTTAATACAAAGACAACACCTCCTTCAGCTCAGGAAATCCCTCAGCTGCAATGTTTTTGAGGCTGAGAGAATATTCTGGAGGAGAAAACCCTCAGAATGTTTATTGTATTCTTAAGCCCTTCCCTAATCATCTGCTTTTGGCCACTTTTAGTGACAAAACACTGAGCTGCATGGACATTGGAAAGCTGTTATTATGTCAGGTTGTTCCTAGGTCTTTTAATTAGTGTTAAAGGAAGTACTGGGACAGTTGAACAGGTGGGGGTTTGTCACTTCATTGTCCTGCTTTGCTTCTCACCTTTCTTCTGGCAACCTCTTTGCTTTTAACTGGCTTTTCCTCTGGCTGTGGTACCAGCAGCCTCTCTGAAGAGGTCAGGCTTGGCTGGACTAAACCCAAGGGAGGGTTGTAGCTCCCACCCTCCCGAGCATTCCTGAAGATGCTCAAGCCTCCAGTATTTGAGGGCTTTCCTCCTGGGTATCAGAGCATTGGCAGCTCCATCAGAGACCTCTGCAAACCTCCTTCTCCACAGCTGCAGATGAAGGGTTTCCTATCTACGTGCCCTTTAATGTCAGTGCTTCTCTCCCAAATCCTAGAAAAGGGATTTCAGCAAAGAACAATTGTGTGTGGAAGGAGCTGACTCCTACCAAAAACCCCACTGAGATCTCCATGGGTGTGAAGGATATAAATATATGCTCAGGACCTTCAACCCAAATTGAAAAGCTCTGGGTCATCTTAGGACCCTCAGGATACCTGCAGGTTCAGCTCACTGGGCACTGGACATCCCATCTCAAAATACAAACAGGGATCTTGGGTGAAAATCCTTCACTCGTTGAAGCCAAAGACAAAACTCCCTTTCCCTTAGGTAGCACCCAGATTTCCAGCCCTGCAGGAGCCTGTGCTTGACCTCTGCCTGACTTAGAGGGGCAGGAGGTGAAGGAAACTGGTCCCTGGTGACCCAGAGGAGCTGCAGTGAAGCTGTAAGCAGAGGCATTAGAACTAGACAGCGTTATCCTCCTTCCCATCAAAGCCATCTGGCTCTCAGTTGCCAAACCAGTGCCAAGCCCCAGTGACCTTTCAGACTCATCAGTGCGCTGAGAAGATTTACAGTGGAAAAAAAAAAAAAAAAAAAAGCTACTTCTTTGCAAGGAAACTCTTGCTCCTTCCTCCCAGGAGAGCATCTCACCACAATGACTCAGAGCATCAGCATCCTGGCTTCCCGTAACTCCCCGACAGTGGCTACGAGGCAGAGGCTTGGGGAGAATCCCTGCTTGCTTGCCTCTGAGATAGGGTGATGTCAGCTCCTGCTCTGGCTTCTCCTGGCTTTCCAGACTGTTAAAAGTTCAAAGCTTCAGTCTCATCACTCCATTACCCAGCAGGCCAGCCCTGGCTCCAGCACCGACTTGCCTCCTCTGAAGTGATGACATTTTAAAAGGGCTCTGGAATGACGAAGGTCCCACATTCCTGGAGGAGATGGAGGTGAAGCTTCTGACAGGCAGGACCCAAGTTTCCAGGAGATCTGCAGAAGTCACTGTCTGCCCGGGTGCAGGCAGGGCTGCAAAGCACATTTGGCATTTGTGGTGGAGCCGACGTGAAGGTTTTGATTTTGGGTTGCCAAGATGTTCTCTGCGTGTCCTGTAGAGTAACCCTTGGAGAAGGAATTCTGCTCTTCTGGGATAAATGGAAAAATAAGTACACTGAAGCTGGGAGGGAGACTGCTGCTTCTAGAGTAAAAGGGGAGATGAAAAATGAACTGGAGAGAGATGGGTCCGAGCCCTGAAGTGGCATTTGGTGTTCAGCTTTCAATCCCCTCCAAATTCCATGAGTGGGTTTGTACTTCAGGCCCATTACAGAGCTCCAGGTCTCTCAGAAGACCAGGGGTTGGGTTTGGATTTTGACATTTCCTGCCTCTACCAGATTTAGATGTTCTCTGGCCTGGGGCTGTCTCCTATTAGAGAGGCAGGAAGGGCTGGGATTGCTGGGGGAGTCTTGGCTGAGGCTGCTGCCTCCCTTCCAATAGATCCAGAGCCTCAAGAGTCTGGTGCTGGGGAAGATGAGCACAGCACCAAGGCATCTGACAGGAGCTTCTTTGAATGTTAGTGGGGTTTGTTTTTTTTTTTGTCCATGTCCATTGCTTTCAAAATTCTCCACTGTTCCTCTGAATCCAAAGTACATGGTGGGTTTTTTTTCCTCAATGTCAGGTAGATGCAGTCAAGTTCCTCCAGCTGCTAGGTGAGATCCCAACGAGTATGCTGTAGGCTTTTTGGTTGGGAAAGGGCTCCATCATCTCCAGATGAGGAAGAATTAGTTTCCCATCAATCCCTACAGCAGGCAAATCAGACTCAAACCAAAAGCCTTGATGTACATCTAAAGCATGATGTTTTCTGGGGTAAGAAATGTCCTTTTATGCAAAACAGCCTGGATCTGAAAAGTGCATGAAAGCCAAATCTGAAGTCAGTCTTAATGAAAACTTGCTGTGCTGCTGGATTGCTTCTTGGCCTCTCCCTCCATCCCTCTCCCTTGAACTTCTCCAGTGAGCAACCTCACAAACTGGAATCCTCCCTGGGATGTTTCCAGGAGACCTGGGGGCCAGGAGGAGAGGACATTTCTCTGCCTTGGGACAGTTCTTCATCTCGGTGGATGCCAGCAGGATCAGGAGGCTGTGAGCAGTTGTGGGATAAGGAAGGTTGTCCAGAAGTTGCCTGAATTCATCTTCTTGCTCCTTCACAAGACAATCACACAGCACAGGCCACCTAGAAAGGATGGTGGGAAAATAAACAGACCTTGGGGAATGGTTTTTTTTTCCCTGTGGGTGGGTGGCTGCCAGGCTGAGCTCTGTTCTGCAGGACCAAGGACTGATCTACGTGCCCTTTTTGTTCCCATTGGTTCCCAAGGGTTTTCATTAAGGCTTTCAGGCCCAGGGAGATGTGCTCACACTGAGCCAGCTTCACATGGAGCATTGCTCTGGGGCAAGGATGCTGTGGTTTTGGGCTGGGTGACAAGAAGTGCAGCCTGAGCTGTCTGCCTGGAGCTGAGGTTACAATCCCAGGCAGGTGCAAAGAGCCCCAAGAAGGAGGAAAAAAAAAAAATAAATGGGGGGAAATCTCTCTTGGCCCATATCATGTTTGTGGCTGCAAGCAGTGGAAAGGGAAAGCAAAGCACCATTTCCCAAAGCAGCTGGCTGGTGCTGAGGGGATTCCAGGGGCTGATTTCCCTCCAGGGTTGATTAGAGCATCTCTGTCAAGGGCTGCCCCAGATTTCCAGCTGCCCATTGCAGTCCTGCTGCCTTCACCATTGCTGGGAGTGCAAGGGGTCCAGCTGGGGACTGGGGCATTGGTGTTTGCAGATGTTGATTATCTCCAGAAATTCCATCCTAGCTCAAGTTTTGGGGCCTTTGGGCTGGAAAGCTCTACCACCAGAGCACATGGGAACAGAGCAGGGTTTTTCTTTCCCACCAAATCTCTTTATTTGTTATGAGCCTGTTCAGCAAGGAAGGATGCCAGGATTGCGTTATCTGGGCTGTGCTGTGTATGAAGCCATCATGTTGATGAAGAAGCAGCCTGGAACAGCATCTCAGGGAGGTTCCTCTCTTCCCTCTGCAGTGAGTGACACTTCTTCTTGAACAGCCAGACCAGAGAAAGTCTTTGAGGCTCATGGTTTGGGATTCAAATAAAGAGCAGGCGAGGTGGAGCAGGGCTGGTGGCAGATGTGTGCAAATGATTGCACAACTTCTCACTGCTGAGGACAGAGCTGCCCAATTGGAAGATTAAAACCAGCTACAGAGGAGAGGGGTGGATGCATGAGAGTGTTCATTAGGGATAGTAAATAATTAAGTGTAAAATGCCTAGGAAGGGTTGGAGTGGAGGGCTGCAGAGGGAGGATGAGGATGAGCAGAGGAAGGATCCCAATTAGCACAAGTTAAATCTGCAGGCTGCGCTTTTCCCTGTGAAGCTGGCAGTCCTGGCATAGAGGAAACAGGTGACTTGGGAAATTGTTTGATTTCCTTTCCTTCCCTTCCCCTCCAGCATTTTCCCCAGTGGTGATGATCTGCCAATTCAGCTCGGAGCAGAAGTGACACATCTGGCAGTTCTACCCAGGAACTCCAGCCCAAATCTCTTTGCTTTGCTAACAGCTCAATATTTTGTCATATTCTGGGCCACCCGTGAACCTCAGGGAAGTCAGAGAGGCCAGAAAGCTGCCTGTCTAGCTGGGCTGACAGGTCCTGGCAGCAGAGGAGGGGGTCAGGAGATGGTCCCACCACTCCCAGCTTTGGACATGTGCTGAGCTGGATCCTTGCTGAGTGACAAAGCCTCTGGGTAAGGTCACGTTGGGGAAGGTGGCTTTGGGGAAGGTTAGAGGCAGGTTTGGCTGGGACCAGGTTTGGGTGGCTTTTGGTTGCTGTTGGGAGTCTGTGGTGGGATGGAAGAAGGTTTTGTTGGTCTGCCTTAGCATCTCTGCAGATGCTGCCTGGCAGTGTCCCTTCAATTCTCTCTCCTTCAAGTGTGCCAAGAGCAACTCAGCTTTCCTGGCAGCCCTGCAGAAGAATTTAATCTGTCTTACTACATGTTACAGGTCTTGGTAATAATTACTGTTCACAGACTGCCCCAAAACATCTCCCTCACTCATGTAGCTGCACATGGGCTGTGTTTAGAAGAGAGATGAGCATGTTGGTGCTGTAATGTGGTTTGCAAAAATAAGTCTCTCAGTCTGTTCATGTTGTGTGCAACCAACTTGGTTGCCTGGTGGTGGTTGGGTGCTCTGTGGGACCAGCTTCTGGAGGTGGTGAAGTCAGGAACAGAGCAGGTTTGCTGCCCAGGTTCTGTGCTGGGTGGAGGTGGGAAGAAGAAGCCAAGCTGCAGGTGCCTCTTTGGGGCTGAGGATGGGTCCCCAGTGTGTGCTGAAGCCATCGGTGAGTCTTGTTCTGCCTCGACCCAGCAGCTTGGAATCCCTCCCAGAATTTCACCTCCTTGAAGGTATCAGATGTTGAACCCAGACTGAATTTCCTAGGGCAGAAAAAACCATGTTTTTTACCATGCTGTGAGAAAGGGTTTGCTGAACACCAGCACCATGAATGGCAGCAGGGGAGACAAACCTGCACTTTGTGGAGTGGTAATAAGGCACAAGAGAGAGAGATGTGAACACCACTGCCTTTCCAGAGGGCTGCTGCTTAAATCAGCTGGAGCAGATGCCCTCAGCATCCAGGGAGATGCTGCTTCATGTGGCTTCTTCCATTTGAGTCTTGGTCAGCTAGAAGGGAAGGGGAGAACTCGAGTGGGAGAGGTTCAGGTGCTGGCAGCAGGTCCCATGCTTGCAGACATCCAGCTGACATCTGCAGCTCACTCTCTGACCCTCCTAAAAACCACCCCCACCACCTCCCAGACAGAACAACCCCCTGGAACACCTCCTCATTGGAAACATTCCCCATCCTCAAACTGTTTTCCTTGCCTGCACTCACCAGTGGACCACGACAGGAATCAGAGTTGGTTTACTTTTTGTTGTTGTTTTTCAGTTGTGAGGTTTTGGGGCGGGTTGGGTTGTTTTGTTGTTGGTTTTTTTCTTAGAACCTCTGGATTCCCAAGGCAGCTCCTGGCCTGGGAGTTGCAGGAGGAGGTGACTGCGTAGCATGGTCCCTGGGAGGGACTCGGTGTGAAATGGGAAGAGGAGAGTGATGATTTGGGCACCTGCCAGCCAGGAAATACCAAAAAGCTGAAGATGGCCCCGTTACAAACAGGCTAACCAGCCTCAGATGTCCTCCCTTCAGGACTGGAAAAGGGAAGGTAATAGAGAGCACATGGGTCCAGTAAATAATGGGATTATTAACAAAAACACGGAAGGAAAGGCATTTGGCTGCCTGGGTGAAAGGCTGAAGCCACTGCTTTCAGCTGGAATCTCTTCATTGCCCCCGACTGTCCTGTCATGGGGATGTTCTCCCTGCAGCCTGTCAAGAGCTGAGGTTCTGCCTTGGGTTTCAGACACAGCTGGTGTGAGCCACTGTTCCATCCTCATTTTTCCTCCCAGGACAGGGCCAGAGGAGAAGCTGGGACAGAAGGGAGATGCTGATGGGCTGGGGCATGAGGCAGGAGAAGGGATGCTGTGGGGAGAAGCACCGAGTGGGAGAGATGAGTGTCCTTCCAAGGAAGCAGGGCAGAAGTGGGAGCTGTGATTGCCTCTTTGACCCCCATCCTACTGCTGACACTTGGTTGCTTGAGCCTAAAAGCCTGGGGAGGAAGGAATTGAGACAGGAAAGCTCACAGCCCTCAAAACAGAGAGCTCGGGGTCAGGTTTTCAAGCCCTCCCTTTCAGGAGAAGGTTGCTGGGAGCTGCAGGTGCTCACGTGGGCTGGGAAGCAATCCCACTGTTTGTCTCTGTGCCCAAAGATGGGTCAAGGATCCCTGCTTTAGGCATCCAGCCTTGAAAATCCTGGCCCAGTTTTTAATTCCTGTGTCTGAGCTTCCTTTCCTGGGGCTGGGACAAGCACATGTGTGTGCATACCTTATCTCTTCTGGGGAAGGAGGAGGAGGAACTGTGTCCAAAGAGAGATGGCTGAAGGATGGGGAAAAGTTCTTCAGCCATGAGGATGGGGAAAGGTTTCTTACCACACTGCATGGGGCAGGGATGATGATGATGATGATGTGGGCAGTGGCTTGGTGGGGAGAATGGTGCAGGTGTTTTGGAGTTCTTGGGGAGTGGGGAAGGTCCTTGGGGCACCTGGGGAGGTCCCCCCTGAAGCTGGAGTGCCAGGCAGTGCTGCTGGGCTCTGAGCAAGGAGCACTGCATCTCCTGAGCTTGGAAAGGAGCAAAAGGGTCTTCAAGCTCTTTGTTCTGGGGCTTCACCATCACTGTTTGACCTCGAGCATTTGAGCCAGGAAATTTTAAGCCATTTTTAGCTGCCTGGTTGCAAAGGGGAAGGGAGGGAGAGAGACTGTGGTTAGTACTACATCCCCCACACAATAGGAACTTTTCTTAGCAATTTTTCCATTGTGCTGCAAATGGCAAAGATCAGGGTTCTATTTGCATGTTTCAGCCTGTCCTAGAGAATTAGCTCTCCTCTGCCATTGGGTAATAGTTTTCACATTGCATTAGCTTCAGCCTTTGGAGCAAGAGACAAAAGCTGCAGCTGAAGAGCACCAATTCTCCTGCCACTGGAGACCTTCTGGGCTTACCTGGTAGCTCAGCCTTGGAAAAAAAACAGGTTGTAAGAAGCTTGATCTTTGTGGGATGAAGATGAGGTGGCAGGTGGGCCCTACCTTTGCTCCAAGGGTCTTGCTTGCACTTCTCAGGCCAATAAAAATGTTTGTATTCCTGGCTAGAATAACAATAAGGACATTGCTTTGCTCGAGGATAAGTCAGGGTTTGACTAGATTTATGCTTGGCTCTGCAGAGGACATGCAGCTATTGACAGCCTGAAAGAAACCAGGCCAAAAAGCCAAACCAGAAACAACTGGGGCATCCTCTGCAGTGATACTTCCAGGACCATTGGTTTGGCCATTCCATGGCCCTATTGGTTTGGGGCTTTTTTTTTCCCTCGGAGACTCCTCACAGTGCTTTCCATGCAGGAGGTGTGCTCGGTGGTCTGGGTGAGGCTGTGATTCCATCCTCCTCACTCTGGGACCACTGGTTTAGGGCAGGATGGAGGCTGGGTTCTGCCTCTCCTTGTCTTCTCTTGCACACCCAGCTATGGCTTAGAGATGAATGAGACCCCCAAGGGTAGAAGCCACAGTTTCCTAGACCCCTGGTCCTCCTCTTGCAGCCTTTCACAAGCTCTCTTGTCTCCTTTGCTAAACCCCAGGCAAAAGATCTTGCTGAAGGCTGGGAAGCTGTTGCTGAAGGCAACCTGTGGTGCTTCTTCCCAAGAGAGACAAATAGATGGGAATTTTTGGTAGGCTTTTTAGAAGCCAGCAAGTTAACCCAGGTGTCCTGAGACACTGATGTTGACCCCAGCCTTGGCCTGTTTCATCTTCTTTCCCCCAGCAGACCTTCTCTTATTTTTGGAGCCTTGTCTTGAGTCGTTTCAGGCTTGTGCCAATCACTGGAACTGAAACCCCACGTGCTGCAGACAGGGCTTTCCTCCAGAGCTTGAACTTTGCACCAGGGCTTTCTGAAGGTGCTTGAGCTTCACTCAGCTTGGTGCAAGACAAGACCAGGTACCATATGAATAAGGACCCCAAACTCCACCTCTGATGCATGAGAGAAAAAACCCCAATGTGTCCTGTACAGCCTTAGGGTCAGGATGCCATGAAGGCTGCACAAGGTCTGTTTGTCCATTCTGCTCACAGAAAAAACCTTCATAGTTTGTTACCATCTGGACAGCAAATGTGCCCTCCTACAGGAACTTAGTTTTGACCTTTGCTCATTTTGTTTAAGAGGGAATATAAGGCAAATGTGGAACATTTGCACTGGGGATCTCCTGTCAGCACCACAGATTGATCAGGAGAGCTGGCTTGGCTGCCTTGCCCTGTGTCCTGTGCTTATGATCCCCACATGTAAATGCATGGGATGGAGTTTATATCCTTTGTGTTTGGCCCTAGGAAGACAGAACCTCTGTTTGAAGCAAGGGTATTCCTAATGTGAGCATTTTAGATCTGTGACCATTGGTTTTAACACAAGAGCTGAGAGCTCCCCACAATGGGATCCTTGCTGGAGGTGACATGGTTGGCACTGGGAGGCAAACAGAGCTGTTGCAGGTCCCTTGATTCATGGCACCTATCACATGGATCATGGCCATCAGGTAACCTCATGAACTGTTGTTTCATCAGTCATTGGGACAGGTGGGTCATGTTTGGTGACCTCATGTAGCTCAAGAGTGATGGAGCAAGCTGGGATGAGTCCCTCCCTATAGCCACTGGCAAGCCAGAGCTGGAGCATGGCTGAAAGCCTTTCCTGCAGGTCTGTCTTCTTCTTTCCCCTTAGAAAGTCCAAAAATCCAATAAAAAACCCCAGCATAACCTGTAAGCAAAGGCTTGGAGCTCTTCTCTGGAGGGGAAGGAAAGGTCAGCCTTCCATTTATCAAGTGACACCTTGGGGAAGCAGAGCTGAGTGCCCTAACTCGAAATGTAGATGGTGAAGCATCTGTAGCAGATTGGAGTTGTTGGTGCTGAGGCCACCCCTGTGTTCATTGGGCTCTGAATGAGCTCACAGGAATCCCAGCTCCATCCAACACCCTTCAGCTCCCAGCAACATCCCCACAAAGTGCTGCCACTGGCTTTCTAGGGTTTCAGTGGGTCTTGCCAAGATTTAAATTGGAAAATAAAACCCCACGGCTCAGGCTCGAGCTGGTGAGATGATGAAGTTTGATCAAATAGCACAGCTCAATGTATTTATTCAAGAAATGGCTGGTTTAGCCTGCTTTCACCTTGCACCCACAGGGCTGATGCTGAGCTGCTTCTTGGGGGCTTTAAATGGTCCCACGTGTGGCCAGCCCAGTCTTTGCTTTAGACCATTGAGCTAGATCAGCCAGTTCCACTTTCTGGGGTTGGTACACACTTTTGTTTGCCTGTTTCCATGTGCTGGCTGACAAGCTGCCCAGCCCAGCTTCTTCCAGACAGGCCTGAGGGTATTTCCAGTTCTGCCAAGAAAACTGAGCTTTGACAGTCAAAACAAAACAACTTGGTCCCTCCATCCCATGTTCCTCCCAGCAAATTAAAATGCATTTCTCTCTTTTTTTTTAATTATTGTTGTGTTTGGTAACACGACTTTGTTTTAAAATACAAACCCTGGATCCCATCCCCCTCCCTGCTCCAGCACTGCCCCTTACAAATCAGATTTTGGCAGTGGGGTTGGTGCCTGCAGCTCCTTTCCCAGGCAGATGGCCTGAGTTAGGGCAGATCTGGTGGCAGGTCCCTGGGATGCTGAATCTCTGCCTCATTCACTCCCTTCTTCTGTCATCAGCAAAGCCATTGAGAGAATCGTTAATAAATAAACAAAAAAAAGCAACAAAACAACCAAAATAAAAGCTTTTTTCTTTTTTTTAATAGCAGAATGGGGTGGAAAATGACTCATAGGCAAGCAGGGTATAAAGTCCACTCCAGTTTTAGGTATTACATGTGCTGAGTTTCTGGTTGGGCTCCAAGAATGCTGTGGTTTTTCTCGAAGGATTATGCCATTGTGGAATAATGTCATTGTGGAGTGTTTGGTCAAGACAAGCTGATTGAGTCTGCTGGTTACTTACAAATATAGATATCTGGATCCATTTTTCAGCCTTTGGAAAATCTGTGACAAGCAATTTTGGGGAGGCCACAGGCAATTATTGCCATCACTCTTTCCAGCCTGTCAGAATGCCATGAAAACTGCTGGAGTCATGCTTTCTCCTTTCCTTTTCTTCATTCATGTAGGGCCCACTTTCTTGTTTTGGTTTTTTTCTTGGGACTGGGTGCAAACAAACTGGGCAGGATCCTTTGTGCTGGCTTGGACCTACCAAAGCAGTGCTCCAGTCCTGGAGAGAGGCTGGGAGGGCACCCACGATATTTTTTCCACGTGATTTAATGTATCTGAGCAGCAAAGTCCTCCAGGGGTGGAGGATAAAGGGGGCAGAAATATTCTGCTGCACAGGAACTACCATGCTGGAGTTGGGAATGTCCAGCAGTGCTGGTGGGACCTGGGGAGTTGTCACCAAAAAGGTTTTTGGAGAAGAATCCACTGACTCTTACTCCTCCTCTGTGAACATGAATGGATGCTCTGGGAAATGGGACAAGCACTGGTCCTTGTTCCAGCAAGTCATCTGCAGAGCTCAGGGGATGCCCAAGGGGGGCTGGTGGCTGGTTTCTCTTTCTTTGTATCCTGTGATCCTCATTTTCAACACAGAAGTGCTTAGAAATCATAGAATCATAGAATTGGCTGGGTTGGAAGGGACCTCAGAGATCATTGAGTCCAACCCTTGAACCACCGTTGCGGCTGCTAGACCATGGCACTGAGTGCCACATCCAGGCTCTCCCTAAATATCTCCAGGGATGGAGAATCCACTACTTCCCTGGGCAGCCCATTCCAATGCTTGATCACTCTGTCTGTAAAGAAATTCTTTCTAATATCTAACCTTAACTTCCCCTGGCACAACTTGAGACCCTGCCCTCTTGTCTTGTTGAAAGTCATCTGGCAACAAATGCTGCTATAGCCATTTTTGGTAGGATGCTGTCCTTTCTTCCCATTATTCAAGTGAGCTGATGAGCAGAGAAGAAGGAAAAAAATCTTAATTTTCAACCATTGCAGAAAGAAAACCTGTTTTGTGAGGATTCTAACTCGAGAAATTTTAACTGCATGGTCCTGTTAGCATCACACCTACCTCCCTGCTCTGTGCTGCAGGGGTTTGACAGCTTGGGGTCAGCCCCAGGCAGGGTCTGGTCAACTAAATTAATACAAAACATAAATAGAAGCACACTGAGTGAGTTTATGAACATGATAAATACATCTGATGTGAGCAGGTGACTATAAATACATATTGGTGGGGAAACAGAGAAGGGGTTGAGCACATCTCTGGGGGGATGTCCCAGTGCCAGGTGAGGTCTTGGCAGCATCCAGTTGGTTGGGCAACACCGTGGTCCAGGAGGCAGCATGGCTTGGGAAGGCCCTTCCAGCCCCATCACATCATGGTGATGGCATGTGCCATTCCTCTGTTCTTCATAGGCTCTTTGACCTGAAAATAAACTCTTGGGAGAGGCAAGAATCAAGCCAGTTTTTGTCTGCCCAACTCCAAAGAGGGGGAGCTAGGGCTCCAGGGGAAGGGGCAGACATGTGGGGGAAGCCAGCTTGCCATTCCCATGGATGTTTGTAGGGGATTAAGAGGGGAACACTCACTCTCCAGGCCTGTCTGAAGGTTTAAGAATCACCTGGAGGGGCTGCTGGAATCCATTTTTGGATGACTGGAGATTTTTTCCCGATCTGCTGTGACAGAAAGTGAGCCCAGCAGTCTGGAAATGCTCCCTGAGCTGTCAGATGAATTGGGGGTTGCTCTCTGTGGCTCGGGGCCAGGCTGACCCATGGCAGGCAGGAGATGGAGCCTGGGGCAGCTGGAGCCCCCTGCCCATCTCTGTGGGCAGGTCTGACATGGAGGGGGAGTTCCATCAAACCTTTCTCTGGTTGCTCCCCCACTTGGGTTTGGAGAGGAGCAGGGGATGAGGAGGAAGGAGAGGGAGAGTCCTGATTTTCCCTGAGTTTTAGTGTCACCTTCTCTGATTTCCTGGAAACGCCCAAATTTAGCAACTGAAGGTGGTGGTTGGGAGGGGCAGCAGCTTGGGTCCCTTCTACTTCATCTGCCCATGAGGAACCATTTCTCTCAAGAGGCTGGTGGGTAACTAGAAAGCCTGGGAGGTGTTTGGGAAAAGAACTGAAATTCTGGGGGCTACCAAGGGCCTTACCTCCATCTGTAGCATCACCCCTACTGTGGAACTAGAGGGAAGCTCCTTCCCAGCCCCATAGCTGGAGGGCAGACATGAGCCCCACCATCCCAGTTGATGTTTCCTCTGCCTTACAGCTTTTTCTTCTAAAATATCTCCAGTGCTTTCTCCTAATTGCTGTTTTTCTTGCTGATACCCCAGATAAAGGGATTCATGAGGAAACAGAGGAGCAGGCAGACAGAGCTTTTTTGTTTGCTAACAAAATCTCTTGATGTTTTTTTTTCATTTTCTCTTCCTGAAGGTGTCTGGCAGCAGCTGAGGGGCTGGGAGAGGAGCAGGAGAAGAAGCACAGCTTCACTCTGAGCCCATCCTAGGCAGAGCTGCTGCCTGCTGGAGCCTGGGTCCTGTCAAGCAACGGTAAGGAAATGGCTTCCTATTTTTTTCCTGAACTGGTAAATTACTGAACAGGGTGCTGAATGTTTCTCTGCTGTGCTCTTGTGCCCAGGGATGAGGGGCAGGACTTTGCTTGGGAGGTTTTGCTTGCTTGAAAGTACCTCCAGACACCTCTGTTTGCTCCCTGACTCCTGAAGCCATCAAGGGGCTGGAGCGTGTCCAGAGAATGGGATGGAGCTGGGGAAAGGTCTGGAGCACAAGTCTGACCAGAAGGGGTTGTGGGACCTGGGGGTGTTGATCCTGGAGCAGAGGATGCTGAGGGGAGACCTTCTGGCTCTCTGCAACCCCCTGAGAGGAGGTTGGAGCCAGGGGGATCAGGCTCTGCTCCCAAGGAACAAGGGATGGGACAAGAGGAACTTTTGGCACAACTCAAGTTGTGCCAGGGGAGGTTTAGGTTGGAGTTGGGGGACAATTTCTCCCTGGAAATGGTGGAGTCCCCATTCCTGGAGGGGTTTCCAGGCTGTGGGAGATGTGGTGCTGAGGGACATGGTGTTGTTGGCCTCAACAGTGCTGGGGGAATGGTTGGACTGAATGATTTTAAAGGTCTTTTCCAATTAAAACAATTCTGTGATTCAAAGGCTGCACCATCCCTCCCCTATTTCCATATGTGTATGTTCTCATGACATGATGCTGCTTACAGAGTGAGCCACAATTACACCACACCTTCCAAAAATCTGTTCTGTAGAAACCCAGATGTTCAGCCTGTGAAAGCCAGGACTCAAATCCCAAACTCAGGAAGAGGGGAATATCTTGGGCAGCATGGAGAATTTGGCCATCAAGGTTGGGTGGGGGTGTGTGATACTGTGGATGTTTCCATGGTGTTTTGAGTGCTTCAGGAGAGCACAGAGCTCAAGGTCCCCTTTTCACAGGAGGTGCTCTCTGCCTTCCCTTTGTCTTTGGTGCTGATAAGATGCTGTTGCAGGCCAAAACGTGACCAAATGTTTTCTCCTCCTGTATCTTTGCAAAACCAGCACCGTGCGCCGTGGATTGTCTCCAAGTTCAGGACTTTATGGCTTTTCTGTCCTGAACTGGGGGAAAAAAAAATAAAAGGAGGGGAAAATGACTCTTAGAAGCTCAGCACTGAGCAAGCTTCCAAATAAGGGGTGCTCCTAAGCAACCCTACAACAACAAATGGAAGAGAGATGTTGACCAAACGCCAGCGCGTGCTGCGCAAAGCTGTTCACCCACCCCCTGGTGTTTGAGGAGGTCTTGTGGGCAACCCAAAAAACCCACAAAAACCAGCACAGGGATGAGAACGGGGTGAAAAGAACGAGATTTCACTTTCTAGCCTGTAAGGAGTTGGAAGTAACGAGGAAAAAGATGTTAGTTAATACTGACGAATGATCCTTTGGCAGCACCATTAATCAAAGCTAATCATCAGAATGTTCTCGGGAGCGGAAATTTGCACGCCCTGGTTTTGATTCCTGTATAGAATAAATGGCTTTATCCATTTCTTCTATGGGGTTTGAAAGGCATCCAATGGCCTGCTGTTTTCTTGACCGTCTAATGACTCAGGAAAATCTAGAGGGCCCAGCAGAGGTTTTGCTGGCATCAAGAGCTCGAGTTAATCCTTCTAAAAGCAGCTCCAGGAGTCAGACACACATCCCCGTTGACTCTTGGGGTGATTTTACCTGTGATTTTTAGGTTGGGTTTTTATTTCTTCTGCTCTGCGTTTGCAGCCTGGGTATCTCTTTAGTGTAGAGTTGCATTTCAAAGAGGATAATTGGTTCTCTTCCAATTCCAAGTGGTCCCTCCCCTTCCTACAGGGGCTCCGCAGCAATTCCGCATCCATCCCTCTCCTAAATGCCACGTTTGGGTGTGGAAAGGGCTCTTGGTTATTCAGATCAGGAAAATTACTGCTGTTTCTGTAGTGCAGGTGTGATGGAAAAGATTGGCTCGAGTGCTTTATTCAGCACAGGTCTTGTTAAAACCCATGAAACTCCCCGTCCCAGAGGCTGAAGAGTGATTCAAGGCCAAAAGCTCCAGGTGACAAACCAGCCAGTGCCAAATTTATGGGTCCCACAAGTTTTATGGACACCTTTGCATGCAGAGGAGTGCAAAATCACCATCACCAACCCTGCAGTGAGGACCACTCTGTGCAAAAGCTCATGACTGGTTTCCAGCCTGTTGGATTGATGCCAAGGCTGAACAAGTCGTGTGAGTTTTTCTTTATGTGGGCAGCAGCAAAAACGAAGATGAAATTCATTAGTGGAGACCCGAGCCTTTTGGGTCATCTGTTGAAAAACTGCAGGTTCTTGCCAAGCTGATAAAACTGGGGGGGGGGAAAAAAGAAAAAAAGGATTAAAAATAAATGGATAAAACTTTTCCAAGCTGGAAAACCAGAGGAGTATAAAAATTTATATCCCATTTTACACCGCGGAGTTGCAAACGGTTGATGAGGACACTGAGGAGCCCAAGCCACCACCACGCTTGGCACTCAGAGGAACTCAGTCCAAGATGGGAGATGAAGCATCAGGGTCAGCCAGGAGCCAAGGACCAGCCCAGGGCTGGCAGTACTTATACCAACCACAGTGGTGCAACAATGGGTTTTATGGTGGTGTTGGGACCGTGCTGCAGAAGAAGGAGAAGAAATCAGAGAAGGCAAATTCACATAAAGGGCCTTGGAAATCCCCCTGCCACTGCAGCATTACCTCCTAACCCCTGCCCACCTCCTCCTGAAAGGGCCATTATGTGTCAGCAAAGACTCAGATTTGTTTTTCTCTTTGTCACAGCCCTTCTGATAACTTCTTGCCGTGCAATTCCCCGTGTTTGTTTTTCCTCCCTAAGAGCTGATAGCTAAATATATTCCCCATCTCAACACTTTGACTTTTGCTGTTTATTTAATGGCCTTCACTCACTTCAGGATGATTAAGTTCATCTGTGGCTGGTGTTTTGCTTAGCATTAAATTCCCTTCATTTTGAGAAGTTCATTTCCACACCATGCTTTCCCCCAGTTGCCTTCCTGTAAGTGAGGAGGGTGGGTTTTGATCCAGGTCTCCCTTCCTTCCCTGTTTTACAATTCTCCTTCCTGGCCTTTTCACTTTTGCCCTTTGGAGCATGAAAATCCACCTTGGAAACAAGATGCTTTCTCCAGCAGAACCAAATCTTCCTGCTGCTGAGGGGGAAGCCAGTGCTTCTGTGTGGAAAGTCCTTGAGATCTTCATCACATCACCTGCTTGGGACAACCCCAAAACCCAACCCTTTGCAGAACATCCTTGCTGCCATGGATGATGGTGATGATGGTGAAAATGGTGATGATGGTGATGGGACTCCTTGTATGTCCACCCCAGAACCATAGAACCACTTAGGTTGGAAAAGACCTTGAAGATCATTCAGTTCAACCCTTCTTCCAGCAGTGCCAAGGCCACCCCCACCCCATGTCCCTCATCCCCACATCCCCAGGGCTCTGAAACCCCTCCAGGGATGATGGGGACTCCAGCCCTGCCCTGGGCAGCCTGGGCCAGGCCCTGACAACCCTTTCCAGGCAGAAATTCTTCCCCAGCTCCAACCTAAACCTCCCCTGGCACAACTTGAGTTGTGCCAGAAGTTCCTCTTGTCCCATCCCTTGTTCCTTGGGAGCAGAGCCCGACCCCCCCTGGCTCCAACCTCCTCTCAGGGGGTTGCAGAGAGCCAGGAGGTCTCCCCTCAGCCTCCTCTGCCCCAGGATCAGCACTCCCATGGTGTTCTCCCAACACAATTAATTACAAACATCTTCCTTTTATACCCAAAGAGCATCCGGGATGGCCTCGTAGGAGCTGGGAGCTGCTTTGCAGCTCAAGCTGGGTGAGGCAGGGCCGGTGCCTGGTCCCGGTGCCCTCTGTTTGTCCTACCCGAGGCCTGGGGTGGCATTTGGGGTTGGTGCATGGGTGGCTTGGTTGTTTTCTTGTCTCCTTTGCGGCAGTCGGGGCTGTTGAGCTGGGGAAGGGAGAGCGAACAGCAACCGAAACGCTCCACCTGGAGGTGAAAGCAAATTATAACGGGGGCTGGGTGACCAGCTGGGATTTGTAGGAACCGAGGGGAAAAAAAAAGAAAAAAAAGAAAAAATGCAACAGGGTGGATATTTACGTTCTTGCCGACCTGAAACCGGGGTTGTATCGAGGGAAAGAGTTTGTGGTTTAAAAGAAACGTGAGCTGGAAGTTGTGCTGAGCTGCTGCGTGTGATGGAAAGGGAGGGCTTGGGAGGAGATGCTCTGCTGAGGGGCTGCATCTCTCCCTGCATCCATCCCCAGGCTCATGGGGAGACTTCCTGGGGCTGGGATTGAGGATTTGAATGAAGGAATCTCCTTTCCCAGTGCACAGGTTTCATTTGGGCTCAATGGCTGAAGCTTTTTTGCTCTGGGCTCTCCATCTCCTGGCAAGTCTCTTCTTTCCTGGGCACTAAGTGACTGTCTCCTCATCAAACTCTTCATTTTGAAGATATATCCTAAATATCCCACCCTGAGTCCTCCTGTTCACCATTCAACCTGCTCACCAATAGCTCATGGTTTACAGGAACAGCATATTTCAGTGATGAGCAATTTACTCATGAAGTAAAACGAAATTAAGTCACCCGGGCTAACCAGAACTACAAGTCCAGCAGCTCAGGACCTTGGGGAAAAATGGGATTGTGTTGGAGGCAGGATCTATGTATTTTGGAATAACAGCTCCCTCTTAGCTCCAATGAACACTGGATTGAGTGTGCTGGTGATCTGACCCACTGGGGCATTTCCACTGCTCCTGCAAACAACAACAACAACACCACCACCACAAATCTCTGTGCATTCTCCGGGGCTCTTTTGCACACAAATATTGCTCCGAGGGAAATTAGTGTTGAATATATGTGGCAAATAACCAAAAAATATAGTCATCTATCTTGTAAGACTTACAGGAAATTAGCACAAGTGAATTACCCGAAACAAAATTACCCTTCCACAGAGCACACGTGTTCCAAGGAGGAATTTGAAAATCATTTGAGAGGGTTTGGGGTTTGGTTTTGGTTTTTTGTTGGGTTTTTTTTTTCCCTTTGCAAAGCTAATGGATCTCATAATTTTGAACAGCCTGATTGGAAATAGGAAAGAACCTGCCTCATCCAATTATGAATTAGAAGTAGAGCAGCAACAGGGAGAAGGATTTCTATTTGGAAAAAAAAAAAAAACCCAATCTTTTTCTTAAGCTCCGTGAAATCTGTCTGAATTGGGAACTCTCCCCAGCACAATGATACTTTCTGGGACCAGAAAAATGCTGGTAGCTCCTTGCCAAGATTTGATTTAAAAATGTGCTGGGGTGAGACCCAAGGTTGGGCTGGGTGTGCTGGGGGGCAGCTCTTGAAGAAACCATGGACCCGTTCTCCAAAGGCTGAGTTCAAAGCAGAGCAGCTCGTGTAGCAGATTGAAATCTTCCTTGCTGTCTCAGGAAGCAGGAAATTCCTACCACTATGGGGGAGGCACAAAGGGCAGGGGGATAAATGGGGAGGAGGAAAGATGTGAGGGAAAGGAGCCTTGGTCCTGCTGTGATTCAGAGGGGTGTTAGGCACTGCCAGGGCATGGAGTGGGTTTGGAGCAGGGATATCAGGATGAGGGCCATGAGGATGCTCAGAGCACCTGACACAGGAGGAGGGGCTGAGAAAACTGGGTCTGTTCAGCCTTGAGAAGAGAAGGCTCAGGGGAGACCTTCTGGCCATGTTCCAGTGCTTGAAAGGTGGCTACAAAGCAGATGGAGCCTCCTGAGTTACAAGGAGTCACCTGGAGAAGGCAAGGGGCAATGGGCACAGGTTGCTCCTGGGGAGATTTCCAATTGGACATGAGGAAATCTTTTCCCCATGAGGATGGTCAGACACTGGGATGGTCTCCCAGGGCAAGGGGTGGATTCCCCCACTCCAAACAAACAGTTTTGAGTCTCAGCTCTATGGGGTGCTGGGACATCTATAAATAAGAGTATTAGCTAGAAGGGTTGGACCAGATGATCCCTGAGGTCCCTTCCAACCTGACGTTCTATGATTCTGTGGTATCTGATGGCTTGAAGCAAACTGGTCCAGCTGGTGGGTTTGGAGGTGGCAATGGCACTGCTGATGAGAGATGCTCCTGTCCCAGCCCCAGCTGTGGAGAGGCCATGCTTTCCTCAAATGCTGGGGTTTTTTTCAAATGATGCTTTGAGTTATTGTAAAATCCGAGGAACTGGTTTGGGATAGGCTCAGGCTTTTAGGTTTATTAGCTGTGTTTTCAAGCTGGGCTCCAATTCCTTCTGCTGGAGCTGTCTTGTTCTCCTGGCCATCTTCTGCTGTCCCTAATGAGCTGTTGGAGGGGAGGGAAGGAAAGGCCAAACTCTTTCAGCATCAGGTGTGAATGGGGATGCCTGGGAAACAGATCCCTGTGATAGCAGCAACCAAAGTGCTGCCCTTGGCAGGCTGGAGAAGAGCCCAGGAGCAGCAGGCTGGGGGTGTTGCTGTGGCAGTGGCAGGGCTGGGGTGGTCAGGACATGGCTGAGCCACCTTGTCCCTCACTTTGCCTGGGATTGAGCTTTTTCCAGCAGCAAATCTCTTCCTTCCCAGTGTGGGGAGGCCTTATGGGGCTGAAATAGTTTGCTTTGCATTTTTGGCCATAAAAAGTGTGGTGGAGCTGCCTTTTGAGTCTTGGAGAGCAGAGAGGGATGGCTGTGTGCTCGTGCTGCTTTGCTCTGGGTCAGAGCAGACACCAGGAGGTTGATCAGTGTGTTTCTGGCTGTTGGGATCCAGGTCCATCCATCCAGGGAACACAACAGGGAAGCTCTGACCATATTATTTTAGTCATCCCCAGGCTTATTCCAGCCAGGGGAAACAGTATTACTTTACTGGATAGTCATGACCATGGTTTTTACAGTCAGCAAAAGCCAAAGTACATCCCCTCCTTTAGAAGCAGAGCCCGAGGGCACCTTTTAAACAGAGACTTTTTGCATAACCTGAATCCTTCCAAGCAGTAATGGGCGTTTTCTTGGTGTGCTGCAGCCATCCAGAAAACACACAGAGCTGCTTTAAAACACCCAGATGTCAGAGGTGGTTTATGGAAGCCCTCCTGCCACACCACCAGCCTCCTGGTTAAGCTCCCAATGAAACTCCCATCACTGCCAAAATCCAGCCAAGGCTTTGGTATCTCTGCTGGTTGGGCTCTCCCAGTGCCTGAGGCAGGACTGTGGTGACATCCCCAGAGCAAGACCCTGGTGCAGCTCTAATTTCTCAGATATTGAGGTGATATCTCATCCCACTTTTCTACTTTTTCCCTTTTCCCTACCACCAGTCCTCATTTGCAATGCAAATACTGATCTTCTGTCCCTGTCCCAATCCCCGTTGGACCTGAATGATGTGCACCATGAACCCAGACCATCCCTGCTGCCTTCTCTGCTAGACATCTGCTGAACAAAGGCTGGTGGGGTTCATATAAAATAAGGAAAACTGGCTAGACCAACCCAGGACAAGTCTCTTCTCAGGGAGATTGTCTGTCTGGGGAGTTCTCTGGCACCAAAATGGGATGGTTGGATATGAACAATGTTTTGGCTTCAATAGAATTTATCTGACTGTTGGATTGGGTGTGGGATGGAGTATTCATTCCCCCCACTCCTTCTCCAGTCTTCTCCCCTCTCCCTTAAAGGGAACCCTCTCCCAAAGAAAAAGCTTTGTTATGTCTCATTGTCTTCTCTGGCACATGGAAATGCAAGTTTTTCCCATCTATCTTTTTGGCATCTGTTCATGTTCTTTAGGACTTTGTTGGTTTTGCACTGATTCTTTGCTCTGAGACTTGACTCCAGGACCATGGGAAAGACTGGGATGGTGGTGGTGGGGCAGGGAGATGTCTGAGGAGACATCACTCATCCTGCAGACCCTGGGCTGCCTGAGGACCACCATGTCCTCACCTCCTGGGGGCTGCTGAGAGCCTGGGGAGGAGCAGGGAGGGAAGCCAAGAGGTTTTATTTCTTATTTTACTCTTCAGAGACACCAATCCATACTTTGCAGTTGTACGTGGCCACGAGTCATGCCTGTCCTTCTTCTGGGACAAGGGGAGGCAAAACCATGGCTGGTTCTGGGCTGGAGCTTGGGTGTACCAGAGAACTATCTGGCATGGGTTTTGGCATTAGGAGGTGATGCAGGAGGCCCCTCTCAATCACAGATGAAGGATCTCCTGTCTAGGAACTGCACTGGGTAAAAAACACCCCAAAGCAGAGCCCCAGTCATGAGCCAGGGTGACGTTTTATGTGGCTGGAAGGAGCCAGCAGAGGCAATTTTGGAAAAGTACATCACTCCTTGCAGCCTTTTGAGCCAGAAATCCTTTCCTTGAGCTAAAGAGAAGTTTAGGGTTCCCACAAAGAGATCAGTATCCGAGTGATGCTCAGTGCTCATCCTGCCATGCTCTGCTCCTGGCTGATGGCATCTGCAGGGCTACAGAGCAGCAGCCTTCACCCCCACCCCAACCTTGCCAAAACCAGTGTTTGTACTTGACTCTCCCAGTTTACTCTTGAGATTATTACCAGCCCAGTACATTCTTTTTTTAAAGCAAACGAGGTTCCAAACCTCCCCTTGATAAGATCTTTCTTACCCTCGGTGGAGTCATTAATTCAATATACTGAAATACCATTTTAATTAGTTTGCAGGAGGGTCCCAAGAGCGATGAAATAATGCTCTTTATTGTGTGGGTATGGAGTGGGCTGTGCATAATCCTGGGTTTTATCTCATCTTCTGGTCTGTCTCACTGGCAAACAGCAGTGCATCCTGTCTCCCAGGCGTATCCTCCTGCCAGCAGTCTCCAGCTAAATCCTCAACGTGACAGTATAACAACATTGTAGGTATTACCTACAATTACCTACAGAAAAAGCAGAGTTAAAGGCTGCCTTTGATTGCTTCTGGTGTAGCCAGGTATCACAGTGACCTCCAAACTGTGCCTGCTGTCCCTTCCCCTTAACTCACCTCTTGGCTCTGATGGTTCTTGCAGCCAAGAGTTGCCCAGGGTGAGCAGAGCTAGGGCTGGGAGCACCTGGGCTGTGGCAGACTCATCCCCAAGGATGGAAAAGGATTCAGGGCTTCCCCCAAGGCCACTCAGGTGCTCTGAGCACAGAGTCTGTGTGGTGAGATCAGAGCATGTCCTGTCCCAGTGCCAGCTTTGCTGGGGAGGAAACCAATGACTCCAAAGAAACCCCAGCATTTTATTTTAGCTAACCCAAGAAACTCATAAGTTCAGACAAAATAATAAATGCCAAAGTATGCTTTCCTCCCTCTTTTTCTTTAATACCTCTCAAAAGGTCTTTGAAGGCAAGCCCAAGCCCTTTAAATAATCCCAGATCCTCCCTTCTCCTGCTTTGATTCACCTGAGCTCTGCTCCAGCACACGGAGCCCTTCTTGCTTCTGCAGCTGGTTGCCAAAAACAACTGCTGAGAGATATCCTCTTTTGGAATCTTCACATCCTTTTCCAGATGCTTGTTGCTCAGCCCCAGCTTGTGATCCAGGCATCTCCTCAGGTCTGTTGAGTCATTATTGCAGTGCTGGAGTTCAGATGTAAAAAAGGGTTTGTCTAAATGGTACCTGTGTTTCTGGCTGCTGAGCTTCCAGAGGCTTATCAGTGGGGAAAGGCAATGGGAAAAACAGATAAGCTCCTCATTCAAGAAGTTTTCAGTCATAAAACACAGACATAAAATGTCTTCAGTGGCCAAACTTCCCCAGGAATCTGTATGCTCCCTAAACCATCCCAAGGCAATCACATCTTGTGACTGAGTCTTGAGATAAGCTTGAGAATTTGTTGTACAAATGCAAAGAGAAAAGAAAACATTCAAAGCCTTAACAATCAGTTGAAGGTTGAAAACCAATCTCATCACTTCTCCACTTGTGGTTCTCATTTATTTGTAGTCCTGAGACCTTTCCTACTGCTTCCCATTGCAGATGGAAAGATCCTGGCTGGGTTGGGAGACTCCCCTTCCAGTCTTGGAGGCTTCTTGCACATGGCAGAAAAGCTTTGGGATTTGTGTTGCCTCTGCAGTGCCTCTGAGCTGGGGAGGAGCTGCAGAAGCTGCTCCAGTTTTCTACCTGTTGAACCAAGTAATTTGCTAACAAAGCCTTTAATGGCTGGTTGGACACCCAGCTTCTGTCTCCTAGCATGGAATCTGCAAACCATGGGGAGGTTGGCTGTGACTGGACATTGGATCCTGTCCTCTAAGGTCAAAGAAATGGAAAGCTCTGAGTCTGCTGCAGGGAAGGAGAATAGGAAAGAGCAGAGCATGATGGTGTGGGGGATGAGAACCCCAGTGTACAAGCAGATCCATGTGTGGGCACAGCTCATGAGGAGCAGGGTATCTCAGCTGTTGTAGCAGCAAGCTTGGTGTTTGGGGTTTGCTTGGTGAGATCCTGTTGCTCCAGGAGTCCCAGTACCAGCTGGCACTGGGATGCTGTGTTCTGTGGATGCTGACCCAGCCACGGAGCTTTGCTGCTCCTGAACATCCCACAGGGCAGGCTCATCCCAGCCAGATGACAAGATTTATCTGCAGGATAAACCCCACTCAGAGCAGCAACGTGCCTTACATTAGGAGAGAAATGTCTCTTCCTTGTTGTCATCCTCCCTCAAACCAGCACAGATGGTTTTGCTGTGGGTCCCAATCATCTGGAAGGGACCTGTGTCCCTGTGTCCCTGTCCCTGGAGCAGGACACCGGTGCCAGGCAGTCAGGTTCCACAGGATGGGAGGACACAAGGGGTGTCAGAAGAGGCACTGGAAGAGAAATGCAGCTCAGCACTGTGTCCACTCAGCCTGGAGTGACCTCAGGAAAGGTCTCCTCCTGATTTCCATCTCCTCTCCATAAGGATTTCTCCGGGCACACTGCTCACCCCTTTGTACTTTACCTGGGTCTTGTAGGAAGAGCCATGGACCCAGTCCATCCTTTTTTAATAATAGCTTTTAAGGCATGAAATGCAAGCTTGTGCAGACAGGCATTTTATTATCTATGTGCAAAATGATTTGGGTTATTAGCTTGGCCACCTCTTGTACAAATGAAGAGTGGAATTTGACCCAATTGTGATACTAGGGAGCAGCAAAGAAATCCAGTTACCTGATGTGGTCTGTGCCTAGGCAGGGGGAAGGAATTCTCTGAGATGTCATTTTTCCAGTAGGATGGCTGCTTTCTAATTGAGCTTATTAAGTAATATCAAAAGCACATGGAAGGGGAAATGCCATCGGTTCATCCTGAAGTGATTAAGTTTGTTAGAAAGTGAAGAGCACAGACAGTCATTTCTCATGGCTAGTGCTGAAAAGATATCATCTCCCCAGCTTATCTGCACATCTATCTGGTGCAGGGCTCTGCAGCCAGCCCAGCTGCTGGCCTTCTGCTTCAAAGCCTTTCTGCCCTTGTCCCAGGGATTATTCTTCTGCCAAAATGGGAAGGAATCCCAATATTCCCTTGACTGAAGCTGGGAATTTATTAGGAATTTGTGTGTGTTCTGCTTGTATAACCTATTATCCCATGCAGATCTTTCCTTTAAGGATTTTGCTGCTTGAATAGTTTGGTTCACTTTGAATCTGATGCAGCTCTGTTACCTGCTTTAATCATGGAATTATTTGGGTTGGGAGGGACCCCTGGAGGTCATCTAGCCCGACCCCCTTCCAGTGTCAGGGACACCTTCATCAAGCCTCACCTTGAATATATCCAGGGATGAGGCCTCAACCACCTCACTGGGCAACCTGTTCCAGTTTTCCACCACCCCCATGGTAAAGAAAATCTAAATAATGCTTCTTATTTTAAACCTCTTCCTCCTTCCAGTTAGATTCTGCTTCTCATGGAGAGCTCTAACTCTGGTGGTTTTCCATAGCACACCCGAAACTCTGCTTCTCTTTAAGCAGATTCCAGCAGCATCAGCCATGGGGGGACCTGGCGGCTCCCAGACGTTACAATCCCTGGTGCAAGAGCCAGGTCCTGGGGACTGACCCTTTAAACCCAGCTCCCCATCATCCTCCTGATACTTCTTCCCAGCAAACCTCTCGGATTAAGAGCAAGTCCCCACACAGGCTTCCTCCATCTGTGGTGACTGCAGAGGATTCCCAGAGTCTCAGGAGATCTGGAGCTCAGGAGATGCCCAAAGCCAGAGGAACAGAAGCAAACCAGGCAGCACCTAATTACCCCTGGCCTAATGAAGCTTTGCTTAGGTGTGCATCAAGGAGCTGTTTCCACATAGCAAATGTCAGGAGGAAGAAGCAGCTGGGAAGGGGCAGGGTGAGGATTTCCTTCTGGGCTGTCCTGGAGGCTCCTGTCCCACCAAACCCAGCAGCTCCCGATTGCTGCTGTGCTAACGAGATGCTCACCCCCACCACAGCCTCTGCTTCTCCTCCCAGCTCTTCCCCTCTTTCCTCACCACCAAGTTCTTTGCTTTCAGCTCTGTTTCTTTGCTGTCTCTCTGATGACAACCTCAGAATTCCAGGGGCTGCATCCGCAGGGAGCGAGCGGGGGCTGCGGGAAGGCTCCGGCTCTGGGGGCAGAAGCAGCTCCCGTGCAGATCTCTCTTTGCAGTCAGGCTCTGGATTTATTTACTTGTTGTGAGCACCATCTGGCAGGCCAGCAGCCTCTTGTTTCCCACTTGCCATTCCTCTCAATTGCTTGGAGTTTCCACACCTCTCTGCTCCTGACAATCAGCAAGTGTCCCCCGGAGCTCCTCAGCATCTCCTGTGGGGAGCTCCTGCACGGTCACTGCTTCCTCCTGCTTCCCTTAGCATCCCATCCCAAATCACTGCTTCCTCCTGCTTCCCTTAGCATCCCATCCCAAATCACTGCTTCCTCCTGTTTCTCTTAGCATCCCATCCCAAATCACTGCTTCCTCCTGTTTCTCTTAGCATCCCATCCCAAATCACTGCTTCCTCCTGCTTCTCATAGCATCCCATCCCAAATCACTGCTTCCTCCTGCTTCCCTTAGCATCTCATCCCAAATCTCTGCTTCCTCCTGTTTCTCTTAGCATCCCATCCCAAATCACTGCTTCCTCCTGCTTCCCTTAGCATCCCATCCCAAATCACTGCTTCCTCTTGCTTCTCTTAGCATCCCATCCCAAATCTCTGCTTCCTCCTGTTTCTCTTAGCATCCCATCCCAAATCACTGCTTCCTCCTGTTTCTCTTAGCATCCCATCCCAAATCACTGCTTCCTCCTGTTTCTCTTAGCATCCCATCCCAAATCACTGCTTCCTCCTGCTTGCAGCTTGTGTCTCCTGGCCACAGGAGGATATTTAACACCAAGCTCATCCACTCTCTCAGGCCCAGACCCCAAAACCAAAGGGCAATAAAACATCCCCTAAAGGCAAAACTTCTCAAGGTCAAGTCCACTGGGTAGGACTTTTGCCTCTGCCAACTACATCTGATGGGAGAGCCAATCTTGCTCAAATCTCTGCTTTTTTTAGTTAAAGAAAGGCACTTGGTGGTGGCCAGAGCACTGTTACTCATTTAGCTGAACAAAGCCTGTGGCTCTCTGTGTAGCTGTTATTCCTCTGGAAACATTGGGTTTAGTTAATCACCCTGTGACTTCTATTGCATTCTGTGTTTATGTATTTGCCAAAGCCTCTTTCAGAACCTTTATGACATAATTTTGAAGTGTTGAAAAATCAGCTTATTTGCTGCCTGCATGGGCTGATAGTTTGGAGTGTTTTGGTTGGGTTTTTTTTTTTTTCCCTCTTGTGTAGAAAGTCCTCATAAACCACCTCATTCTTCAAGCAAAAGAACAGCTGAAATAAAAAAAAATAAATAAAAATATATATAAAAAAAAGGAGGAAGCAAGGGAGCTTTTCTTGGCTGAGGAGCTCAGTGGCAACGTTTGATAAACCAGAGGGAGAAATGAATGAATGAATTTCCATCAGAGCTGTTTAGGAATGATGTGCCAAAAAACCTCTGATGCAGGTTCCTTGGGGGTTTGGGTCCTGGTGATGGGCAGGGGTAGCACTTCTGCCTCTTGCTGGTGTTATTTGGTTTGGGATAAAGAAAATATTCCCTGAAAAGCTATTTTTCTATTCCTGAAAGTATTGCAGGACCCAGAGCTGGGTGGGTTGCTGGGTTTTACTGCCAGCCCAAAGCATTTCCCCTGCAAAGCAACAAGGAAAGGAATTAGAGATGCATCTGTCAGCAGGGCTTAAGCCCAAAGTTTAGGGTTTTGTCGTAAAAGGGCTTTAGGAAAGTTAATAGAAAAGCAAAATGTTTCCATTCCCCTTTTGTTTCCATTCAAATCAGTTTTCAAGGCAGCTTTAGGGATATGCAGAGAGCAGCTCTGGGCTGGGGTGCCAGCAAAAGAGAGTGAAAATGATGCTGAGGATAGGTCAGCTCTGGGGAAAAAAACCTTCAGAAAAGCTTTTTACCATTTTGGAGTGTTTTCTGCTTTGCAAGTTTTAAAATGCTTTTCCTTCTGCTTGGTGAAATTGGCTTTTAAGGGGGATTTTTGCCATTTCCCCCCTTCTTTTGCCCTTTCTTGCAGTAGCAGGGGGCTGGCAAGAGCATTTGAGGAACCTCCTTGCTCTCCACAAGGTTTTCATATTTTGTTTTTCCACTATGTAACCTTTTAAAAATTCTTCTAACATTAGAAATATTACGATGTTTCATATTTCCTTGGCTAATCTGGACCCTTTCTGGAGCTCAAGCTGTTTCTTTGAAGCCACAAAAGGCTAAAATGAAACATAAAGAATTTGCTACCAGAAAAAGGGTGGAAAACTCCCCCCCCACGCACACACACACTCCCTGGGATGTTCCCTCTCAGATTCAGTGGTAAAAAGAGAGAAGGGAAACAGAAATGGGGATGGGGGCATAAAAAGGGAGAATAACTCTACATTTGGGTCCCAGTAAAAACACAGAAATTTAAGGCAAAAGGAAAAATGAGGGAAGGTTTATGAGTGTTTGGAGAAAGGTCAGTCTGTTAGCTGGGTTTCCTCCCAGGGTCTGAATATGAGAAGGTTGACCAAGAGTAAGCAGAAAGAGAAAAGTGTTTCAAAAGGGCTTTGTTGGGCAAAAAGGGAAAAAGCATAAGCTGGGAGGCAGAAGTGGTGAAGATTTCTCTGGGTTTTTAATTTCTTGCCATTTTATTCGTTTTCCCTGTCCCTGGGAGGTGGGAGCTGGAGCAAACACTTCACTCATACACAGTGCAGGTGCTGGGATTGAGAGCATCTCAAGACACCAAGAAATGATTTGAATTAGCAATAAAACACACGGCCAGGTAAATTTTAGCCCAGTTGGGGTTTAATTTATTTATTGGAGAGAAGGAGAGGGGTGTTTCTATTTCTTGTCTCCCCACCACATATCTGGCCTAGGTTTTTATATCAAAGCTGAGTATTTGTAGAGAATTTGAAAGTGGAAAGACAGAGTGAGCAGCCTCAGCTCCAAGAAATCTTTCTTGTGTGGGTCCAGGGCTTTTTTGGGGTGTCAGGTTGCCCCAGAAAGATGGGATGCCAAAATCTTTGGGGGCAAACGAAGGGGCATTGCTTCTGCCCAAGGGGTTTCTGCTCTCAGTCCCTCTTCTAATAGATCAGGATGTTTTGAGAAGCTCTGGCCTCTCTAAAGACATAAAACCATGGAGCTTTGCCATGGCAATGCTTTCTCCCAGTAGCAATGTGCTGGTGTGACTTGTTCATCCCAGTCCAGCCCAACTCCCCAGCAGCAGAAAGTCAGGTTTCCCTATAGCTTGAGCTCAGTTAAAACCACCCAGGGTAGTTCCTGGGGGGAAAAATCAGATGATCCTTTGCAAGTGACATCCCCTCCTCTCTCTGACACCTGGTAAATCCAGAGCTGCCTCTGCAGGCTGGGCAGGAGATGGTGGGAATGGTGGATGGCAGCTCCAGCATGCCTGGGTTGGAGGTATTGATGCTCTCACCAATATCTTTGTATCTTGTAATGATGTTGCCTTGGATGGGGTTTTAATTAGTTTCCAAACCCTTTTGTATATAAAAAAGCACTAAGGGCCAGGTCTGCTCTGAATGACCTTGTTTTGATTTTCCTGGAGCTCACTTGGGCTGTGGCTCACGGGGATGGAGGAGCTGCTGCTCTGCTCTGAGCTGACTGCATGTAGCAAGGCCATGAGGATGCTTTGACATGGCCACATCCCGACACAACCCTCCTGGTGACATCAGGACCTGAGGCTGAGGTGCCCAGCTCATGCTGTGGTGTGCACAAGCCACGTGTTGCTTTTCTTTTTCTCTAAGATCCTGAAAGCCACCTGTAAGTGCTTTAAACGAGTGGGTTTATGGGTGGAAATCCTGCCTCCTGAGGCTTTTTTTACAGGGGATCAGTTTGGTGGTGATCGTGTCTTTGAAAGAAAAATAAATTATCTGATTCAGCTTGTTCTTGATCCCCTCTGACCAGATCACAAGCAACCCCTCTCCCATCTCCCTCCTGGCCCGGGTCGCTGCAGCCAAACCGCGACGTCCCCAGCGCGCTGGTACCTGGCACAATCCATCCCGTGTGGAGCTTGGGAGAGGGGGGGCTTGGCTGATAAAATGTTTTTTGGAGGAGAAACCCTGTGTGGGGCTGAGCCAGACCCTTTTGGTGACACCACTGTGGTCCAGCCACGCTCGGACCTTGCTTGAGGTCCTGCCAAAGGCTGAGCAGGAGCTCACGCGCCTTCTGCTCCGCTCCCCGCTGGCACGCGCCCTCTGTTCTTTTGCTGTGATTTTATTGGGAGCAATCATGAGTTGCACGTTAATATAATATCATGATGATAATCTGGCAGCGGGCAGAGCTGGAGGCAGCGTAGGAAAGTTCCTCCGTCTCCTGTTTCCATTTTTCTTGGAAGAGAAGGCAGGGCGAGAGGCGATGGCCGAGGCACAACGGGCTCGAACCCGCCGGCCAAATTTCTGGCCAAAACGTTGGATCCAGCAGCTGAAAGCAGGGAAAGGGATTTGTTCCTGATTGTAGGCTTTGGCAGGGAGGTTGTGGATGGGGTAGGTTCTGGCTGGATTGTTCTGGAGGAGGATTCCCCTCCGGCTGCAGGTACAACACCTCTGCTGGGTGCTGCGGCTCGACCCTGCCAGTGCCCTGATCCAGCCCTGGGATGGGGACAGAGGGGACAGAGCAGAGGAAGGGGCAAAGAAACCCCACACCCCCACCTGAAATGCAACCCCCTGAGCCTTGGCAGTGGCACCCCAAATCCTGGGATACTCCCTGGGACCCTCGAAAGCCCCAGATGCTGGAAGCAGGGAGTGCCCAGAGGTTCACTGGTTCGTTTAGACTGGAAGTGGTGTAAATGGAAAGCTGCAAAAAATGCTGTAAGGTGTGGAGAGAGACCAGGAGAGAAACCTGGTCATTCTTTTCAGTCTGTTTATTGTTAAGTCAGTGTCACTTTTCCTTTCACAATCTGACTCAGGACTTTTGCATACTTTGAGGCTGGCAAGGCTGGCTGTGGTAAAAATATGTTTGCCTCCAAGAAAGCCTGGCAGAACATGTAATTTCCAAAAAAAAAAAAAGCCCAAAACCCCAAGCAAAACATCAACCTTAATGCCTTTATATTTTCTTTAGCTTTCACCAATCTGCTCCCACACGATCTGTCTCACTTCTTTGTACTGCCTGTCTGGGTAAGTCCCAAAGCTGAATGGCCTCATGGCAATTAAGTAGAGTTAATAAATCTTCCCTGATCTTGGGTTTATCAAGCACCTTCTGCAGGTATCTGTCAGGCTGTAAACAAACAAAAAAAACCCAAAACAACAACAAATCCCACAAGCTGCAAGTGGCTGCTGAAGCCTGGAGGGCAGGGGGTGATCTGGAGCAGGTGGGAGTGGAAAAAGGGTCGGGGCAGAAGATGCTCACGTGAAACCACAGAGCCACAGGCTGCTGGAAAATTTAAACTGAAAATGAGAGGTTTGGCAGGCAGCCACTGCTGACAGATCAGAGAATCTCAGACTGGTTTGGGTTGGAAGGAACCTTAAAGGTCTTCTCGTTCGGGTCCCATGGGCAGGGACACCTCCCACCAGCTCAGGTTGGCCTTGAACACTGCCAGGGCTGGGGCAGCCTTGAGCAGGGTCTCACCACCCTCACAGCAAAGAATTTCCCCCTCATCTCTAATCTGAATCTCCCCTCTTTCAGCTTTACATCATTTCCATTCACTGTATCACTTCAGGCCCTTGTCCCAAGTCCCTCCCCAGCTTTCCTGGAGCCCCTTCAGGCACTGGAAGGTGCTCTGAGGTCTTCATGGAGCCTTCTCATCCACAGGCTGAAGAACTCCATCTCTCTCAGCTGCTCCAGCCTTCAGATCATCTTTGTAGCCTCCTCTGGGCTCCCCATGTCCTTCTTGTGCTGGGGGCTCCAGCACTGGTCACAGAATTTTCCAGGATGCTCCCCAGCTCTCTGGAGGTACTTGCCCTTTCAGCTCAGCCCTGTGCCCATGAACCACTCTTAGATTTTCCAGGCTGCTCCTCAGGAGCAAGTTCTGCCTCTCTGCTTCCTCCTAGGAAACCCCAAAGCCTTTTGCCTGATCCACAGGTGTCCTTGCAGACACACATTTTCCCCAAATATTTCCCAGGTGGTGTTTCTAATGGGGCCTGGGGACTGCTTTGCCCCTGGGGGTGAGGGATGGGGGATTTTCCAGCTGCCTGTGATCAGTGCCCATGTGAGGATGTGGCCAAACAGGATGAGAATCCAGCAGGACTCGGATGCTGGGGCAGGATGAGTGTCTCCTCTTTGTGTGGTTCAGGTCATGTTGGTATCTGGAAAAAATAAAGGAAATAGGGGCAGTGCCCTGGGATTTGGCTGCTGCCTTGGAAGATGGAGATGTTGGTTTAGACCCGTTGGTCCCTAAGCCCAGAGAGGTCCTTGTGGTGTCCAGCTTCTTGCAAGGGGTTGGGATGGGGAGAATATATCTTAGGAATAAAATAGCCAGGTGGAAGAGGATGTAAACTTGGTTCCAAGAGGACAGACCTAGAGTCTGCCTAATCCTTGCAGTTTTTATAGGGACAGTGTGGTTCCCTCTTCATGCAAAGAAGTGGCCCCGTATCTCCACCTCATCTGAACAACCCTGAAATTTTCATTTCCTTTGTAAAACTGGAGAAAAAAAAAAAAAACCTACATTTTTTATTAGAAATCCAGTGTTCCAACCTAGCACGGTTCTCAAGCAGCGAGTTGCTGTTGGATGTGTCAAAAAAGAGCAAAAATTCCAACCCAAACCTTTAGAAAATATCCCAGAAATGGCTTTTTTTTTTTTTTTCTTTTTTTTTTTTTTTTTTTGGCTGGCTTTCTCCCCCAAGCTCAGTCCAAGCTGGCAGGAAGGCTTGGAGGATCTGCTTGAGAATTATGGATGTGGGCGAATGCCGGAGCAAGGAGAAGACCTGGAAAGTTTGGGTGTACTTGGAGGAGAGCAGCTCCTTGGGGTCACGTATGAAGGGAAAAGCAACTCATCCATGGGGTTCAAATGAACTTGAAGGCTCCAAAACTCCACGGGCCAAGATGCCACTTAGATGCTCAAATTCCCTTTGCCTTTGTGGTTAATAAGGCCAGAAATAAACCCCTCTCCCTGCTACAGTCAGCAAGTGAAGACAAATGTCTTTGAAAGACACATTTTCTCCACTCTGTGCTGGAAGGTTTTTATTTTACAGCTCAGGTCAGCCACAAAATATTCCTTTTTTTTATTATTATTTGGCTTTCTGTCCCTTTTTCACCTCCCTTGGTTTCTTTTGCTTCAGAGGGCTACAATGGTTGAAGGCTCTTAAATGAACTGATACCAGCAGTGGGAGAAGAGCCAAGGGGATGGAGCCAAGCTCTGTACGACCAGCCCAGCAGACTTTTCCCTATTTCCTGGGCAATAATGGAAGTTGCCTGTGTTGGCTGATAAGCTGATAAACCTCCACGTGCTTCACACTCTGGCAAAACATCTTGTCACTGCAGGTGTCAGTTAAAGTCAAGCCCTTAGAGCTATTTGATCCTGCCTCCTTTTCAAGGGGATTTCCTTTGCTTTTCATTGGGAAAAAACTGGAAAATGCTGGGAGGTGGCTCTTCTCCAAGGCCTGAGCCCCAAAACTCTGGGGGTGCCCCCAGGAGAGGACTTTTACCCAGCCAGGGTCACAGCTGGACTGAGGGGCTCTGCAAAGCTGGGGCTGGGTGGCACGGGGGGCCCTTTTGCTTCAAACAGAATGGATCACAGGGGTCAGTGATGAAAACAGAGGTGTTTGCTCTGGTATTTTTTTAAGCTCATGTCTCTGCAGCTGCCTGGAGGATATTATTGTGCCCGGGTGCCTGGAGCTGAGAGAGGGGAGGCAGCGATGGAGAAATCCCTGGGAAACAAAACAAAGGGAAAGATGAGAGTCCTGAGAAATCCAGGATCCAGGCTGTCCCTCAAGGAAGCAGTGCAAGTGGAAGGGAGGTTTTGGCCAGGGGAGTTTTTGTAAAAGGCAAAAGGAAGGGCAGAGCAGCGAGCTGCTGCACAGCTCCTGTCCCGTATCCCTTGGGAACCCTGTCCTAAAATACCTGGAAGGTTTCAAATCGGGAATGGGAGGACCCTTGGGTGCCTTTGGAAATGGAACCCACCTGCTGAAACCCAGGGTTTCAGTGTCTTGGTTCTGGGCTCACTGTCCACGTTTAAGGCTCTGGCTCCATCTGCATAATCCCTGGGAATGCTGGGTCCTGCAGGCTGCTCTGTGCTGGAAGAGCTCTCCCTGGCATTCTGTAGGAGGATCCTGAGGATCTTGCCCTCCCTCAAAGCGTGGGAAGAACAGACAAGGGGTGGAGGCAGCAGAGCCAGAGTCTTTCTGCTCTGGGATGAGAGCATCAGTGGAGGAGAACCAGGATGAACTTGCTAGAGGAGGGTGGAGGGCAAGCTCTGGGGATGGTGGCAGGGATGGCTGGGACCCAGTGAGCTCTTACACACTGCCTTGGTAGCCCTGCTGGGAGAGGTCCAGTTTTTTGTTCAGATTTAATTTCTGGCCTCAGAACTTCATTGTCAAAATGCTTTTGTCTGACTCAGGCCACTTCAATACCATCCCAAAGCCTCTTGTCACACCACCAGGTGCCTCCTCCTTCCTACAGAAGCCCTGTGCACGGTGGCTCTCAGGTTTCTAGGAAGCCCATTGCTTCTCCTGTGGCTTTTTGGTATCATTGTGCCTTTGGTGCAGGCTTGAGCCCATCTGTGGGATCTTGGGAGTTTATAAGGAGTCACCTGTTGCTTTTTGGGATGGCTTGGAAGGGGCTGTTCTCTTACTGAGCACCCAAGAGCCATTTGGAGGATCCAAAGAAATGGGGTTGAAGTCCATTCGTTATGCCAGATGTGTCTTTTCTGCTCCTCTTGCTGTTGGGGACCTCCATCTCTTTTGTCCCATCTTTGACTCTTGACATTTGGGGCTTTTTTTCCATGAATGCTCAAATCCTGAATCCCAGCTCAGCACTGCTGACTGAGCCCATCCTGTGGCTGGATGCTCTGTGGGTGTCCCTGGCAGGTTGCCACCAGCAGCACTTCAGGAAGGGCAGAGCTGCTGGAGAGGCACCAAGAAGCCACACGAAGCCTTCTCCATCCTCTCAAGTCTTAACCAAGCTGGAAAACGGGGTGGTGGGTGAGAGGGGGGTGACAAGCAGCTTCATCTCCATGGTATGGAGAAAGCTTGGTGGTCAGCAAGCATCTGCACTTGACCTTTGCAGAGGCTGTGGGAGAAGCAGAGCAGCTATTAGTGGGTTTTTTCTGGAGGAGGAGGAGGAGGAGGTAGGGTGTTTTGGTCAGAAATGACACTAAGCAAAGCAAGGGGGGAAGCCTGACACCAAAATGCTCTCCAGAAGCTTGCAGCAGCATGAGTAATGCCACAGAAGGGAGAGCTGCAGGAATAACTGGACCATAAAGTCATTACAAGTGGTGAGAGAGGAATTTGTTTGCTTCTGTCCCTCGATCCTTGCTGCTCTCCATCTGCTTGCTCCAGAGAGGGGGTGTTGGTGGTGCTGGGGGAGATGATGTGGCCAGGAGGGAGCCAGGCTTGGGCAGGGACAAGGAGAGGCAGCCTGGGCTCATAGCTCCTCTGCTGCCAACTGGTTGGAACCTGTGGTCTCCAGGCTCCGAAAGGAGACAGGAGGAGAACAAGCTGTGCAATGTCTGCTGCAGGATTTATTGCACAAACCTTCACGTGGCACCAGTCTCTCTTTTCATTGCTGGTCCTGGCACCAGTGCAGAGCTCTGGGGGACACAGGGGTGTGCAGAAACAGAGATGAGATGGAGCAGACCCCTCTGCAGGGTGAGCTCACCTCCTGCAGGGACCCAGGTAGAGGACTGTCCTTAAAGTTTGTTACTGGAAGGGCTGGATGTGTCCCAGGACCCTGTTACTGCTGAAAAACCTTTCAACCCTTGCTGATTTCCCCCCAAACCCTTTGAGCTCACTCATCTGTGGCCTCAACCAGGCCCTGCAAAAAGCCCCTCAGCCTCCCAGGTGTCCCCTTGCAGCTTTGTGGCACTCCTTGCCCCACATCACAAGGCTGGGTTTTCCCCCATGGCCTCTTTATTTGGGGTGATGCTCCCAGGTGGGAGGCCCCAGAGTTTCTCCCATCCCCACTGCAGCTCAAATGCACAACTGGGAGGTTGTGGGCACACCAAATTAGAGGCCAGCATCAAACATCTGGGTCTGAGATCTCCATTAACCACAGGCTCCTTCAGGGCAGTGTTTATGGCATGTGAAGTCATTTGGCATCCTTGGGTAGGGCAGGAGGTGCTTTTCCTGCAGGAGAAAGTGGCTCCCTTGGCTTCACAGGGTGCACCCCCACCTCCCTTGGTCTTTGCATCTCTTTGGCTGCAAGGAGACAAAAAAAAAAAAAGGAAACTGTGTTGATTTCAGCCTTGTGGGGAAGTATTTTCCCACCATTCGCCACGGAGAAGCATGATTTAATTAACATTTTTATATGTTTATTATTTAAGAAAGCATCTGCTGCTGCTGCTGCTGCTTTATTTATTTTTTTTATCCCCCTCAGTTTTACCCAACTTGGGTTTGTTATGAAATGGTTGAGTCGTATTCCATGGGATAGCCAGGAGGGGAAGGGAGGGATGGATGGATGGGTGGGGGGCACCCACTCATCCCATCCTGCCACACCTGAGGACCTGGTGGGGTGTCAGCTCTGTGTGATTGGTGTCCATGCAGGGAGAAGTCAGGAATAGCAGCTGGGCTTCCCAATCTCCCTCTCTGATAATCCAAGTTAGTTCTGAAATGCCAGATCTGCAATTTCTTGTGTGTGGTTACACTACAGGTGCAAGCTGGATGCATCCTTCCCCCTGGTTATGATCTGGTCCTGGTGGTTGAAGCAGCATCACTTGGGGTTTATGCCTTTTAAATCAATATTAAATCAATCAATCAATTAAATCAATGATTCCTGACATTAGGCAGGGAATTGTTGGGATCTCTGGGCTTTCTAAGGGAGGTCACCCAAACCTAGGAGAGAAATCAAGGTTATGGTGAAGATGTCTCTGAGGTGGTGACCTCAGCAGAGCCCTTGTTGCTGTGAGAGGGGGATATTTATGGGTTTCCAAGCTGTAAGGTTGGTCCCTGATGGGATGTTCCCACCTCCAGCAAAACCTGGTGGGCAAATGCCCTCCATCTCAGGAGGATGAAATACAGTCAGGGTCTCTCTGCAAGTCTCTGCCCAAGGATGGTGGGGGTGGTTTCAGGGAGCAACCTGCTGTTTACATGCATGGTTCTCATGTAACAGTCCCAGGGATGAGCTTTTTGCTTCATTGTGGCCTTGCTTAGAAAAAAAAAAAAAAGAAAAAGAAAAAAAGAAAAAAAAAAAAAAGCCATTTTTAGTCCAAGGCCTTTAAGCACATGCTTAACCTCCCAGCAGTGCAGGAGGCTCCCCTGCACCAGCACTGGAGATTTTACTCATCATGAGACTAAACATGGGCTTCAGGGCTCTGAAAACAGGGGGGGGGGGGTTTAATAAGAAAAATAAAATAGAATAAAATAAGAAAATTCTCTGCCCTGAAGGAGAAAGATAAACATTGCTAAAACGTTATCAGTTGTACCACTGCACTCTGGGTGCTGGAGACTGTCACAGCCCTCAAGAGTTCCTTCCATGGAACAGGGAAGTGCTTGGGAGTTTCACTGGGAGCAGCTGGAGCTGGGAATGGATTTGTTTAACATCTTCTGCCCTTATCAGCATAAACAGAGCCCCCAGTTTCAGGAGTGGGGGGGGACAAGGGTGACCAGACAAAGACCACCCCCCATCTCAGGGGTGATTGCAGGATGGGTGCTGATGGCTCCCTGGTCCCACCACCTTGTGTATCATCATCAAGAAGATGGGTTTGGAACACCCACCCCCCCCAGTGTCTTTCCCTGTTCCCAGTGGGTCCCACCAGAGGTTGCAATGGGCTCTGGCTGGGTGGGCATCCAGGGAAACCCTCCTGGAGCCCTTCTCTGGGGAGGGCATCAAAGCCCTGCTTGGAGTTTCCTGCTCTCCTCCGAGGGAAGCGGTGGGAAGCAGGAGAAGGTGTGGATAGAACAGCAAAAAAATCCTCACCCTCAGAAGTCTGAGCCTTAGGACTTGTGCTGAGGGGCCCTTGGCCTCTCCACGTCCCTCCCTGGGGCTAAAGATATCCCTGTCTGCAGCTGAGCTGTGAATCAGGAGTAAAAAATGTGGGTCACCTCCTGCTCAAAGAAATGAATGTTGGGAGGCTCAGCTGCTCCTGACCTCCTTGTGCTGGGGATGAAGCAGCCCCAGACCCCCCCCCACAGGGTGAAGACCTTTTGGGTTGGATATGTTGATTTTAACCAGTTAAAATTGGGTCTGAGGGCAGGGCTGGCTTTTGGCCTGGGGACAGTGGTGGGGTCAGGGCAGGGACACAAGTGGTGTGTCCCCTGACACCCCCCCTGTACACTGCTTGACCATGGCACCACAGGGGACACGTGTGAGCACAGCTGGCCATGGCCATGGTACCTGGAGCCAGGTCCTGACACATCCCCCTTGGGAAAACTCTGCCTTTTCTTTGTGCTTTCTCTCTCCTTCGATATTTTTCTCCTATCCCACTGCTGTCAAACCCACTCCTGGTTTTTCTCTGCTAAAGTAAAACCTGATGTGGACTCCATGGCAGATAGAGAAGCACCAAGGTGGCACCTGAGAGCCCTGAGTCCTTGCCCCACGTTCCACCTGTGCTCTCAGCTTGGTTTGTTTGGTGCTTTACTTTCCCCTTCTCTAACCCAGGGGTTCTGCAGCTTTTCTTCCCCTCCTACAGTCAGCTCAGAGCAAGAGGGTGGCATTTCCAGAGGCTGGCACCCAGCTGGGTCACCTCACATCTGGAAGGGACATTGGGTGTCCCATGGGCATGAGCTGCTTCACCTGACCTGGCATCAAATGAACTAGTTTGGGGGGGAAAAACCTCATGCCTGAAGGTGAAAGGGGGCAGAATGTTTAAGTGGATAAAAGGGGAAGGTGCTCAGGGTTGGGACCTGCAGAGCCCACCAGGATGAGCTGCCCTTGGCCGGGCCCCGTGGCCGAGTTTCTGCTCCCGCTTGGATTTTGTTGCTTTGTCTTCCCAAGCCCCGGAGTCAGGAAATAGTTAAACTCTACAGTATTTTGATTAGCAGAGCCTTAAAGTCAGTAAAAAAGACAGTCAGAGAGAACTATCAAGAGCATGCTAATGAAGTGAAGTCATCAGCAGACACCAGAGAAGTCTTCATGCCTGCTCCACGCTGCCGGACCAGCGCCGGATCCCAGCAAGGCACATGCAGGTGGAGCCGTGTCCCATCCCGCTCCTGTTTGTTCCCCTCCTTTTGGATATTGCAACACTTTTCCTGGGATTTTTGTTTTCTTTCTTTCTTTCTTTTCTTCTTTTTTTTTTTTTTTCTTTTTTTCTTCACTGGAGCTTAATGATATTTCCAGCTCGGCAGGAGCTGCGGGAAGCCTGGAGATAGTGCAGTGACAGCAAAGGGCAGCTCCCAGCTCTGCAGGAAAGGTGAGGGAATTCTCTTGGAAAATCCCTTGGGATTCTCCATGTCGCCGGCGGTTGGGTTGTGGCAATGCTGGGGGTGGGGAAAAGGGGATGTTTCTGGAAACACGGTGATGTTTCCTGCTCTTTTTGCAGCTGGGAAGTTGGCTGAGGGGTGTCCCGGGATGGTGATGTCCCGGTGAGCCCTTCCCGGTGCTCAGGTATGGAGCTCCCAGGAGAGCAGGGCTGGAAAGCTGCTCCTCAGGAGCAGAACCCAGCTGACCCTCTAAGTCCCCTTGGAAAAATACAGGGGTAGTTTTAATGCCATTAAAAATGATTCTTCTGCCCTTCTGGAGCTTTGCAAAGAACCCGTGTCAGGGTTTTATCAGCCTTGCTGTTAGAGCCTGTGCATGTTTGTGTCTGTACTTTACTGGCTCAGGTCCTGCCTTTTCCTTAAAAAATGTGGTGTTTTTTTATGTATATGATTTATAAACTTAGGAGAGGGCTGAGTTTTAGTCAAAGAGTTGCCTTAAGGCTAAACCCTGTAACTCTCCTGCAGACAAACCCACACTGGAGCTGATGACTCGGCAGTGCTGTTTAATTTACAAAAAGTCACACCATGAAAACATGCATTTTTGTTTATCGTAAAGGCAAGAAAAATATGCAGAAGAGGTTTTACTCCTAACCAGATGCAATTAACCCCTTCAAGGCAATGAGTTCCTGGGATGAGATGAGGGTAAATGGCTTTGCACCAGCTAGAAAGGAGCCCAGGACTCAGTTGCTGCATCGAGTGCAGGGCTCACTCAGAGCCTCAGCTTTTCTTTGGGTCTGTTCCCCAAATTTTGCATTTGCTGCCTTAATTTTTCCTCTTGGGGAAGTCTCCAGGCTTGGGACACTGAGCGTGTGTTCTGAGGAAGGCAGAAGCCCAGCTTCTGGGGCTGTGTGAGCTCCCTGCTCCTTGCTGCAAATCATACGTCCTTGAAAATAAAAATCGCTTGATTTTCTCCATATGGAGGTGAATGTTATACCAACATTAACTGGATTTGGGGGGCCTAGGGACTCCTGGCATGTTTAGCCACACAATTACCTTTTAATCCTATGTCAGAAGCATCTTGGTTTATTGTACCCTATTATAGCCAGAAAAATCTTACTGAGTTACCCTAAAAGTGACCTCTCTCCATTCAACTGCACCCCAGCACCCCCCATCCCTGGCTGGTGGGGGGGCAGAGGTTTGTGTCCCCCTCCCCAGGCCTTCCCAGAGGATTTTCCCTTGGCAGGTGCCTTCTCCCCTGGAGCCTGGGAAATGCACCTTCATCCACAAGTGAGCTCCTTGTGATGGACTCAGCTCCATCTCCCAGTTGTGGGCATCTCACCAGCTTCTCTTGGTCTGGTGTAAGCAGAGCTTTAGTTAACTAAGAGAAAACTCCAAGGAGGATCATCTGATCATCTCTTCTCTTAACTCCTTACTCTGTCCCCAGCATCTTGTGTCCTGCCCATGGTGGGTGCCAGCAGAGGACCCATGGAAGGGACCTTAGGTGCAGGCAGAGGGGGACAAGTGCAGGTGACCCTTGGTGAGGTCTCTTGGATGCTGCATCCTGCTCAGGTGCAGCCTCCCTGGCCTGACCTGCTGCTCCCAGCTCTCAGGAATCACCTTCCCCTAAGACACCCCAATTTATTTAGGGAGTTGGACCTTGGGTGTCCTACAGTGAGCTGCCAGCGGGGCTCAGGGCTGCACTGAGCCACCCAAGGAAAAAAGCTCCAGTTTCCAGTTCCTCTGGGGTTTTGGGGCAGGATTTGAGCTCTGAAGTCAGATGCAGGTCCAGGTGTGTCAGTGCCAGCTGCAGGTGACCAACCCTGCCCATCAGGCTGGCTCCAGTTGCCTTCAAATGGGGATGAGAGCACATTTCTGACCTTGGATGTCACCTCATCCCACCAAGGGCATGGATTTTGTCAGCCTCTCAAGCCCCATCTCAGCTCCAGTTGCACCAGAAGTGATTGGTTGCACATCCAGTGCAAATGAACTGGGAATTAGTTGTGTTGTGCTGATTTTTGCTGCAGATTTTGGGGGGACCGTAGCTCCCAGAGCCCCAAAAGTCAGCTAGCAGGAGCTGCCCAAAGATTCTATGAGCTTGAAACACCCTTGGAGCCTCCTCTGTCCACTTTGGCTGGCTGCTCTTGGAGGAGAAAGGTGTGAAAGGGCCCGTGGCCCACTACTAAGCAACAGTTACCAACAACCTCAAGCAAATAAAATCTGTGAGATTATGAAAACAGGGGAACAGCAGCTGCTTCCCAGCATCTCCACAGCGTGAGTCAGGAGCTCATGGCTTCTCCACTCCTTCCTAGAAGACAGCAGCCACCAGCTGCCAACCCTGGGAGCTCAGGCATCCCTGGATATTTACTGTCATCTCAAGGAATTTCTATTTCCCTGCTAGAGAAGCTGGGATTTGCAAGTTTCTGTCCTTAATGTTGGTTTGGTTTTTTGTTTGCTTGTTACTGCTTAGTTACAGGACACCCTGAGTGCCCTGTGCTCTTCCCCTGCATATTCTAGGCTGCAGCTTCCACCCCAGTGCATCAAGAGTTGACCCCACACCAGCTAAGAGAGAGGGAAATTCATCCACTGCAGTGGGGGTGTTATCACTGCTGGGTTTTTATGCAGATTCCCCAAGATCTGAATTGCTCAGGGAATCATTCAAGGGCTTGGCTGAGACTCCATCCAAAGGTGGAATAACTCTGGGAGGTGCCCATCCCATCACCGAGGTTCAAAGTTAACATTTACTCTGCAAACCTTTTATTTATTTATAATTTTTTTTTAAAAAAAGGTGGTTTTATCCAGTGTGGTGTTTCCAAGGTGGTTTCCCCAGCGTGGCCATGCTGGTGGTGGAAGGGCTGGAAGCTGGACCAAAGGGATTTACAGGTGCAGATTAATTTTAGCTCCCTGGCTCTGTATAAATAAGTTTCTGGGCAGTTTGTCTCCACAAGCAGATGTCAGTCTGTCTGAGCTCGTGTTTCCTGGCTTTTTTTGGCAGTTTGTGCTGCCATAATTTAGCAGGGTTTGGGGACAGGGAGTCTTGCTGCAGGGAAAAGCTCCTGGGTTTGAAGCAGGAGCTGCTGGGGCTGGTTTGCTGTCCTGTGGGCTCGTGTCACCAGTTCTGGTTCTCAGTGATGCTGGTGGCTGTGGAAAGGTGAGGATGGGATTTGGGGACATGTTTCCTGAGTAGTGGTTTGCCTGTGACCTTAGATGACTCCTGTCCCCTCTTTGCAGAGGGGTCTTTTGGGTGCAGTGCTGTGGGTTAGCCAGCAAAACACAGATCCCTGGCAGAGAGGGAGGCAGAAAGTCAGGGAAACCCCTCTGAGAAGTGAAACTGCTGCTTTGCCCAGCCTGGGAGCTCTTTTCTTCACCTGAAAATTCCCCTCCTTTTTCACCTGGCCACTCTTTGCTCTGCCTGGGGATGTTCTCTCCTCCAGAGCCCCCAAACCTCCTGAGGTTCTCCTTGAATTTGTGGCTCCTGCCTTTCTCTGAGCAGGCAACACACGTTAAGGGGATGGAGCCCTTGTCCCCTCCACTGCCACCAAGAGCTGTGAGGGCTTTGGAATGAAATGGCATCAGTCTGTGGGAAGTGGCACTGCCCTGTCACTTGCTCCACACCTCCCAGAGCATGGTGCAAGAGCTTTCTTCCACCTTTCCTTTTGAAGGATGAGGGGAACATGGGAGAGAGGTTCCAGCACAGGGACAAGGACATGGTTCCGAGAAGAACTCTTCAAACTGAGGGGATGCAGCAGCACAAAGCCCTTGGCAGCTTCTGCTTTCATGGAGATGTTGGGTGGCATCAGTCCAGGTGCCCTGGAGGACACATGGCCACGGGTCCCAGCATCTGCACCATCACCCTCACCTCCTGTCCTGGGCTCTGGTCACTCTGTGGTCCCCTCTCCCCAGCATCCAGCAGACTGCAGGCACTTGGTGCCCTCTGAGAAGGAATTTCTCCAGCAAGGAATCACCCTGAGCCCCCGGGGCTGCTCCTGCAAGAGACAGGGACAAGCAGGATGAGTCTCACCCTTGTTGTCCCCACCACTTGGTGCCTTGGGTCTCTGCAGACCTCGTGTTCCAGCCTGCTGAGAAAGGAAAACATTTCCCAGCTCTGCTTTGCTCCAGGAATTTCTCCCTCTGCTTGAGACACCAGAGCCTGGCAAGGTCCCAGGTCCCTGCTCCAGCACCCACAACAAGGAGATGTTACAGCAAAGCATCCTCTTGGCTCCCCTCACAAGCTCAAACTCTCTGCATCCCTTCAGAACTCCAAGGAAAAACACGTTTGCAAGGAATGGATTAAATAAAAGGGGATGGGAAGAGATGCTCGCGATTTCGTTTGCATTGCAATGAAAGAGAAAGCTTGGGTTCATCCCTGAACCTCAGAACTTGCTTCCCAAAGGTTTCCTGGGGGAAACAGGGACCAGAGAGACTCCGAGCGCGGATTTTTGCCGTGCGGCCGCATTTTGGGGCTGGAAGCCGAAATCCTGGAGTACAACATCGCCACCTGTTTGCCAGAGGAGAACATACAGCAGGATGAATCCCGGCTGGATAAATCACAGCAGGATGCCATCCCATTGGGATGCACCCCACGGGCCATCCCTCCGTCTGGATGCATCCCACTGGGATACAACCCGGGAAGATGCTCCCCGTGGGGCAGCCCCGCTCCAGCTGGGACACGGAGGGAGGAGAGGAGGGGATGGAAAGAGAGGAGGGAATTCTGTCTGGAAGCTGGAGCAGAGGAGCTCCCCAGCCCATGGGACAGAGCAGTGTCCTCTGTGCCACCTTTCCTGCTCTGTCCTCTGCCTTTGGGTGATCCCTTGGAGCCCTTCACCTCTGGGCTCCTGATGTGTTGGGTTGTTTTTTTTTCCACCATGGACATGAAGAGGTTTAAACAGATCTCTTGGAGCCTGGCATGGGCAAGAGTAAATCATTGCAGAGCTGTGCTTGCAAGATGCTGGGAGCTGAGTGGCCCTGGGTGCTGTCTCACAGCCAGTGTAGGTGCAGCATCCCTCTGGGAGGGGGTTGGAAGCCATGGCAAGAAGCTGAGCTGCTCTTGAGGGGTTTTGTGCCTTGAGAAAAAAACAAAAAGCCTTTGAGGGCTTTATCTTTCCAAAACACCCCCCAGGGTCAGGCTGGACAGGCCAAGGGGCTGGAATGGGGCTGCTGTGGAAGGCAGGGACTGCTCCCCCAAACCCACTGCTTCTGCTGTGAGAATCCCTGGCTGGGAAGATGCCTTGGAGAGGAGCAGACTGAGGGTTTGGGCTGCCTGGAGCTGAATGCTGGGGGCTCCTACATCTCAATGCACCAGTCTGGGGGCATTGTATTGATTTTCAGTGGATATTTAGGACACCTGGCAACAGGACCTGGTCATGCCTTGGGTTTCTCCTCCTTCACCTGGATGCTAGAAGCTATTTAATGCCTAAAAAAAGAAAAAAACCAAACCACATAGAGGCTGTTCAAATCCTTTTTGTGCCTATCCAGTGCAGAAGGGGCATTTGGAGAACTGGTCCCTTAGAGGAGGCTGTGTGGGGATGAAGTGCCAGGATTTTGTTTGAAAGAAGCCTCCTAGGAAGTGGCTCAAGGAGCTATTTGTATGTTTAAGTTCGTGGGGATTTGAAGCATTTGGATTCTGCTTAGGAATAGTGGCATTTCCAGGGGAGGCTCTGGCAGATCCCAGCTTGCCTCTTTGCAGGAGGGAGAAGTGTGAGTCTGGTGCCCTGTGTGCAGGCACACAAACCCCTTCTCCTTTGGGAAGTGCTGATGGGAACAAGCCAAGGTAGATTGTTCCATTAATGGGGATTTATGGCACAAATCTGCTACTGTTTTGTCAAGGCAAGCAGCAATAAGTGGGCTTTTAGTGCTGGGAAAGCTGGCCCTGGGGCTGTAGGGTGTTTACTAGCAAAAGGCAGCTGCTCAGAAAGGGCTGCAGAGGGAATAAAGAGCCCAAAAAAAAAAAAGAGATGAGGAGAACCAGGATTTGGTGCAAAGGAAGGATTCAGATGAGGGGCAGGGACTCCAGGGCCTTACCTCCACCCTGCTGAGTACTTTTTTTCCTGGGAAGTTTTGGTGAGTGAACTCACTGCTCATTTTCCCCTTCTCTGGATGTTTGGAAAGCTGCCTTCTGCTTCCAAAGGATGGGTCAGTGTTGGGCAAAAGGTAAATAACCTCCTGTGCCTTGCCTGGAGAGAGAACATACCCATGGGCCACCTGCTAAATGATGGAGGTTCCTCTCCTCCAGGAGGTGGGGAGATGCTGGACTATCCTGCTTCCCACCAGAAACATGGATCTCACCCTCTGGGGCTGGGCAGGATAAGCCAGCTTGGTTGCTGTGATGCGGGAGGACATGAGTGGGTTGTGCTTGTGCAATGGCACGGTGACACGTGGGCCCCTTGTGACAAGAAGGACATGGAGGGGCTAGAGTGTGGCTAGAGAAGGGCAATGGAGCTGGGGCACAAGTCTTTGTGCCAGCAGAAACTGGGCATCTCTAGGGAAAGATGCCTGCTCCTTCCTCTGCCCACCTCAAAGGAGAGAGACCTTTCTTCTCTTCCCAGAGGATATCTCCTTCCTTTCCTCAGCCTCCATGCTGCATCAATATAAATATAAATATAAATATAAATATAGACATATAGATATAAATAATATAAATATAATTTTTTTTAATTTCTGCATCCCCCAGCCCTGTGAAGCATCTCAGGGGACAGATGTAGGTGGACACACACAGTGCTGTCACCCTTCTGCCTCCCATGGGTGACAGTGGCCTCAGGAGCGTGTGCTGGCACCCTGGGTGACAGGTCAGTGCCTGCCCAGTGGCTGGGCTGGAGTGGGAGGTGTGAGGTTACTGGGAGAGGTTTGTGTGTGGAGAGCATGAATGGGGAATTGTTCTCCCCGGGCCAGTAATTATTATGCAAAGCCAAGTCCTAAGAAAATATTGGATTTCCTCTCCCATCATTTGGAGGAAGAACACTCATCCGGTGTCAGGCAGTGATTGGGGGGTGTCCTCTCATCTGAAGGAGCACCCCAAGCTGAGCCTGCACCCCCTTCATCCCCAGGGCATGGGTCACAGCTCCTGCTCACCTTACCCAGAGCTGCAGCCCCCTGTGTCTCTGCTCTCTGCCAGGGTCACACCAGTGCTGGACCACGCAGGTATCCCAGGTCCTGCTTCTGTCACCAGCATCCTCTGGTGTGCAGGAGAGCTGGTGCTGGTGGCACTGGGAAGGGAGCAGGGAGCCTGGCTCCAGCTGAGCTCCATCCTGGGGGGATGCTCTACAGCATCTGTTTAGCCCAAAGGTCCCAAAAAGGGCCAGGAAAGGGTTTGGTGACACGTGGCCACCTTTAGGGTGCTGGTTTTGATGTCATCACAAGCTTGCTGCATCTAAATAGCCAGAAAACTGAGCCCTGGAGTGTCACATCTCCAAGGGTAAAACCCTTCCAGAGCCCGGGATGAGGGACGTGTTTGGGAAGGGAAGGAGGAGGCAGCCCAGGAGCTGGGAACAGGAGGGGTTCTGGGCACCTCAGCCACTCCCAGGCACCCCACTGGCACCTTGCTCCCTGCTCACATCCCGGTGCTTCCAGCAGGCATCACACTTCTCCCCAAATCAACCCCAAACCTTCCCCCAGCTCAGCCCCAGGCAGAGCTGCAGAGCTGGCAGCAGGCAGGGCAGGGCTGGGGGACCTGTGCCAGCTCAGTGTCACCCCCAAAGCCACCCCTCGTGGCTCAGCCAGTGCTACCAAACCCTCCGGGTGACATTTCACTCCGTTGCCAGGCGTTTTTTTGCTGGGTTCCTCGGGCACAGGGTTGCAGTTGTTTGGCTCAGCAGGAGCAGAGGCAAGGAGAGCTTTGGTTGTTTTTCTTGCAGTTAAAAAGGAAGTTTGAGAGCAGACGTCCCGACACGTCCCAGCCCAGCCTGCACCTCACTGCCCTGCTCAGCCACAGCAGCAAAATCCTCACGGGGACCCCAGCAGGTCCCAGCTGCAGAGCTGGCATCACCCAGCAGCCAAATCCCAGCCCCGGCAGCACCAGGGCAGCTCTGGGTGCAAATACCCCCTGTGAGCAGAAACAGAAGGGATAAAGGGCCATGTCTGAGCTCCTTTTGTTCCTTTGGGTTAAAAAGCTGAGCCAAAGTCCTGCCTGATGCTTCTGGGTTGAGCTTGAGGTGCTCCAAACTCCTCCACCCTTGAGGTTCCCCCTTTGCCAACAGCTGCTCCTGGGGGGACATCACCCATCCAGGCTACTAAATGGTTATTCTGGTGCTGGGGCTGTGCCAGGTTGGTGCCTTCTGGTGGGTTGGGAGGAGAGCAAGAACACGAAGCTCTGATTTCATCTGCCTCTTGCTTTTGGTGCAGCTTTGTGTGGTTTCCTCACCTCACACAGGGCTGGGCAGAGATGGTTGGTGCACCCCAAGCCTGCACCTGGGCAGGGTGACACCAGCCCTGTCCCAGCTGTAAGGGAGATCTGGTTGGGTGTTGTTGGTCAGTAGTGATATCCAGAACCTTTTGACAGTCCAGGTGGTGTTGGCAAAGCAAAGATCCCTGTTTGCAGGGAGAAAAAGAGGATGCAAAGCCCTGGCAGGGGACAGCGTGTGCCTCCTGTCCTTATCTGGGGACACAACACTGAGACCTGAGACTGGTGCACAGAAGCTGCTGAGGGGAAATGGCAATGGGGCAACTGGGCTGATGGGGGGTCTGGAGAGCAGATCCAACGAGGAGAGGCTGGAGGAGCTGGGGATGGAGAAGAGGGGGTTGAGGGGACACATTGCTGTCTTCTAAAACTCCGTGGGATGAGGCTGCAGTGAGGCAGATGTTGGGCTCTTCCCAGTGGCTGGTGATGGGACAAGAGGACAGGGGTTGCAGTTGGACCAGGGGGAGGTCCAGGTTGGATCTTAGAAAAAAATTCCTTGCTGGAAGTGGAGAAGCATTGGAACAGGCTGCCCAGGGAGGTGGTGGAGTTGCCACCTCTGGGGGTGTTCAAAAAATGGGCAGATGTGGTGTTTCAGGAGATGGTTCAGTGGTTAAGGTGGTGTAGGACTGACAACTGGACCCGATGATCCTGAGGTTCCTTTCCAACCACGATGATTTCAGTGGCTCAGAAAATGCCTGAGCTGCTTTGCCCTCAGGAGCCAGAACTGCAAGGTCTGGGCATGGGGAGGCTGCCTCAGTTTCCCCACCTGTAAATCAGGGGTGAGAGCACTGGGGTCCATACCCCACACCCCCCCTGTGCTGTGCAGCTCAGCCTGGGGCTGGCAGTGACCTATTTACCCACAGCAGAACTTTCTGCTCCACTTATTTGACCCGGCACCTCTCTGTTTGCTGAGAGCCAGGCAGGTTTCCTCCCGGGCAGGCAGGGATGTTTGCTGGAGAGACAAACCACTGCTCTGTGCATCCCCACCTCCAAGGAATTCCAACCCTTCCACTGCCATCCCGTTGCAAAATTCCCCCTGAAAAACCTTCCACGTTTCAGTTTGGGGTTTGCTTGTTGGGTTTTATGTTGTGTTTTGGTTTTTTTTGCTTTTACCCCCTTTCCTCCCCATCCCTCTCGAGCTCCTCATCCTGGGGACAGGGAGTAAAAAGGTGACATTGTCCCTGCCCTGGAAGGCTGTCAGCATCCCAGCTCCCCAGCTCTGTAGCTGCTTCAGTCATGCGTGTTTGCATATGTTAAAAATATTTAGTCCAGTGCTAAAAAAAATATTATGCCCAAGTTCTGGGGCCAGCTCAGCATAATGCCAGCTATGTGTCCATGGCACTGCATGCTGGAGGCACACAGGGGTACTATTTGCCTTCCTCAGCTCTGAGCAGGGATGCTGGGAGTGATCCCGATCCCCGTTTCTGCCAGAAATGCTTTTTCTCCCCCTTTTAAAGAGGGATTTGGGGCAAAGCAGGGGTTTTGGGGTGGCTTTTTTCTGGGCTAGGGGTGTTTCCCTGGGCCCCCGCAGGCTCTGTGGTTGTGGGTGGGGATGCAGAGGGCAAGGGAGGGGGAAAAAATGGCTAAAAAAATGGTGTTGGCTGGAAAAAAAAAAAAAAAAGTCATAAAAATTACTTTTAAAAGGCCATAAAAAGAGTAGGCTGGGGCTCATTCCTGGATTCCCAGCTGGTGGGATGAGCATGGTGCAGGGATGAGCTGGGGATGGTCCTGGTCCCCAAAGCCTCTGGTGCTACCAGAACCCTGGAGTGGTTCCATGGGTGACTTTGGTGAGGGCTGAGACCTCCCCAAGTCGTGCCTTGCACTTTGGTGATGCTGAGAGCAGGTTACAGCAAGGACCAAGCTCACCTGGGCTGTCACCCAGGGCCCTGCTCAGCCTGGGAAGTTTCACAGGAATGGTTTGAAGTCAGCTGAGAGTGTGGGAGGGCAGAAGTTTCCCCCTGGTAATCTCCCCCGACCAGGGGCAGGAGAAAAGGGTTTGTTCTGGCTGGAGGAGGAAGACAACAGGGAGTGAGGCCACGGGATTTTTGTGCAGGAGCATTAAGGAATCATTTCCTCTGCTTTTTTTTTTTTTTTTTTTTTTTTAACCTTTATATATTTATTTTTGGAGAGGGGAAAAAAAGAGCTGGAGGAGGGTGGGGAAGTGAAATAATCAAGGAGTGTGAAGGAATCTTTATACCCCATCCTTTTGGGGCTTTTTTTTTTTTTTTTTTTTTTTTTCCCTAACTCTGGAAGTGTTTGGAGAAGCTGAGGAGCAAGCAGCTCCATACACTGCAGCTATTCATGGCTCAGCTGGGGGTGTGCAGGGCTGGGTGGGAGCCGGGCAGGAGAATAACTTGTTCACAATCTATAGAAGCAGGGAAAATAGGCTGGTTGTCTGAGCAGGGATGGAGCATAATGTATAGAAGTGCAAGCATCAATAAGGCCATTTATTAGCCCGAGGCTTTTCGCTCGAGCAGGGCTGTGAATGAACTATACAGCTGGGAGAAAAATGTAAATGTTAGTGATCCCTTAGAGACATAATTACAGGAAAAAATAAGGACAGCTTTTCAGCCTGGGGAAGCCAGGCTCCTTCATCCCTTTGCCAGCTCCTGAGCCCCACGTTCTGCTCCCCACCTCCTCCTGCAGTTCCCCCCTCTTGCAGCTCCTCTCTCCTCCTCCCTGCCCTCCCGTTAAAGGCAAGTCCTGACTCCACGTCCCACCAAAAGTCTTCTTTGGTGTACAGAGCCCTCGAATTCCTCAAGCTTGTGTGTGTGCCACTGGCTCCTCTGGACCACAGTGAAAGGTTTCATTCATCCCTCCTCTGCTGCCTTCTAGAGTTACCACACCCTGGGCCTCTGCTCCCCAGCTCCTCTCTGTTTTCCTTTCATTAGCAGGATTCGAAGGGCTGGGAAGGGTTGGGAAAAGATGCTACAACCCTCTTAGCATCCAGGGCTGGGCACCTACCTGCCCCGTGCCCTCTCCTGCCCTCTGCCATGAGGCTTGTGGAGCCAGAAACCCAAAATCCCTGGGATTTGGGGTGTGTTTTGTCCACAAGTGCTGCTCCCAAATGATCATCTTTAAGCTCTTTTCCAGTCACAACGATTCTGTGATTCTAAAAGCAACTCAAAGTGCTGCCCCGAGTGCCCCCTGCCTCAGTTTCCCCGAGCAGACCCCATTCCCCCCCCCTCACTGGTGAGTTCTCTGCAAGCTGGCAGAGGAGCTGCAGGCAGGGCAGGTGCTGCCCACCCTGGGGACCTCTCAAAAGACTTCTTGGGATCTTTTGCTGCTTAGTTGGCTGCACCCAAGCTGTGGCAGTGCCCCTGGGCTCACAGGACTGCAGCAGAGTGTCTGCTCTGTGTGTCTGAAGCCACAGAATCATTGGGTCAGAGACTGGTTTGGGTTGGAAGGGACCTCAGACACCTCCAGCCCAAGTTCCTCCAAGCCCCATCCAACCTGGCCTTGAACATTTCCAGGGATGGGGCATCTCTGGGAAACCTGGGCTGGGGTCTCACCATCTGAGCTTGGCTGTTCTTGCCCTCCATGCCCATCTGGGAGGATGCTGACCCAAATCATTTCCACCAGGGAGATGGACAGAGGGAAGCCCAGGCAGAGGTGGGATGGCCAGAAGATGGGTTTGGTTGGTATCAGCTTTTCTTTTGGGGAGTCAAGCTGTTCAGCAAGGCTTCAGCAGAACAAGATCAGAGGAGAGGGAGAAAATGAGTTTCTAGGCAGTCCAGGCTGGGGCACAGAGGGTGACAGGAGGGGGTTGATGAGGGGATTTGCTCTGGGAAGGAAGAACAAAGCTCCACGGAGCAGCTGTGGCTTTCACCAGCCCCTCTGCCCCTTCCAGATGAGATCAGCCCCAGCCCTGCCTCTCGTGCTGAGCTGCTGCTTTTCTGGGTGAGCTGGTGAAGCAGTTGAACTTCTGATGAGTTTTGCAATGGGGAAGGGACGGGCTGGTCAACAGAACCTGACAGCAAAACCTTAGCTTCATGTGGCATCTTGTGAGGTCCACAGCCACGTTCAGCATTATTTGGGGTTTGGGCCTTTGCAATTATTCTGCTGGTGGTGGGGACTCAGCTGGGGTGGATGGAAGTTTCCTGATCACTGGTTTGTGTCCTCAGTTGCCATTCCTGGGGGGCCTCACAAATACCTCAGTATCCTGGGTGGGTCATCATGGTGGATGGAAGCTTTGGGAGGTCAGCCAGGTTTTTGGAGGACCCATCCCTGAGCCTGGTGACCTTGATGCCATTGGATCCCTCTGTCCCTTCATCCAGCACTGGGGATTGGCTTCTCTCTGTGTCCAGTTGTCCCATGTGTGGGGACCCCAGGTGATGAACACCAGGTAGGACAGGGAGCTGGCGAGGTGCTGAGCCTTTCCTAGGGCTGCTGAGCCTTTCCTAGGGGTGCTGAGCCCTTCCTAGAGGTGCTGAGCCTTTCCTTGGGGTGCTGAGCCCTTCCTAGGAGTGCTGAGCCTTTCCTTGGGATGCTGAGCCTTTCCTAGGGGTGCTGAGCCCTTCCTAGAGGTGCTGAGCCCTTCCTAGGGGTGCTGAGCCTTTCCTAGGGGTGCTGAGCCTTTCCTAGGGGTGCTGAGCCCTTCCTAGGAGTGCTGAGCCTTTCCTAGGGGTGCTGAGCCTTTCCTAGAGGTGCTGAGCCCTTCCTAGGAGTGCTGAGCCTTTCCTAGGGGTGCTGAGCCTTTCCTAGGGGTGCTGAGCCCTTCCTAGGGGTGCTGAGCCTTTCCTAGGGATGCTGAGCCTTTCCTTGGGGTGCTGAGCCCTTCCTAGGAGTGCTGAGCCTTTCCTTGGGATGCTGAGCCTTTCCTTGGGGTGCTGAGCCTTTCCTTGGGGTGCTGAGCCTTTCCTAGGGGTGCTGAGCCCTTCCTAGGGGTGCTGAGCCTTTCCTAGAGGTGCTGAGCCCTTCCTAGGAGTGCTGAGCTTTTCCTAGAGGTGCTGAGCCCTTCCTAGGGGTGCTGAGCCCTTCCTAGAGGTGCTGAGCCCTTCCTAGGAGTGCTGAGCTTTTCCTAGAGGTGCTGAGCCCTTCCTAGGGGTGCTGAGCCTTTCCTAGAGGTGCTGAGCCTTTCCTAGGGGTGCTGAGCCTTTCCTAGGTGTGCTGAGCCTTTCCTAGAGGTGCTGAGCCTTTCCTAGGGGTGCTGAGCCCTTCCTAGGGGTGCTGAGCCCTTCCTAAGGGTGCTGAGCCTTCCTGGTGCCCAGAGATGTTCCCCAGGGCTTGATTTGTCTCCTGCCAGCCCAGCTGTGGTGGGCAGAGCATCGGCTCCTCCTGTCCCCACAAACACATTTTAACAGTGATGAGAAGTGCTGTGGGTTGGGGTCTGAAGTCTGCTTAGCAAACCCCATTGGACTTGAAATCCAAACAAAGCCTTTGGGACCTCCTGAGCTGTCTCTCAGCTTTGCTGCTGCCTGCCTGGATCGTCCCAGCCTGGAACATCTCAAGTCCTGGCAGCCAGGTCTGCAGGCTGGGTTTGGGCTGGCACTGCCCATGGTGTTGGTGCAGGGACAACCTCCTGTATCTTGGTGTCTGATTTCTAGCCTGGAGCTGCTGGGATTGAGGTTGAGAGGAGCCTGGAATAAAGAACAAGCAGTTGGCAAGGTTGAGTAATGCTGCCTGTAGGGTTTCATGAATCAGCTTCTGGCTTGTCACTGAGGTTGGGTTCCCAGCACCTTCCTTGGGACCATCTCAGGAAGTTCTTGGCCTTTTTTCCCTCATGCTCCAAAGCTGTGCAGATGGGAGCTGTGGATTCGGGTCAGGATCAGAACCCCTGGACACCCGTGGTCATTAATACAGCATTAATATATTCTTCTATATCTCATCCCATTAAAAATAAGCATGGGGACAGCTGTACTTGGTTGGAAAAAAAATGATTTTCTTGTGTATAAGATGAGAAGAGCCCCAAGCCCACCTGGTTTCTAGGAAATTTTGGATGCAAGTTGGATATCACGGAAGAAATTCAGTGTGAGGAGGAGCAGGGCCCTTTGATCCTGATGTCAAATGCATCAATTGCTGACGGGGTCACCACCACCTGGGGGCAAATCCACTGCTCCTGGGGCCAAAAGGGAACTCTGAGGCTGGGTTTTATTTTAATGCAGTTGTCTCTGTATTTTAAGCCAGGTTTCTTAGCCAAGTGCTTCCTGCAGAAAGATGCACCTGGGTTTGATTTATGTTCCATGAGGAACATCTTTGACCAAGGCAAAAAGGCAAAAGAAGTAGGGAGGTGACACAAAAGGGAATTTCCCTTTTGTTGTGCACAATGAGACGTGTGCTGTGTGACAAGGAGGTGACAAAACAAGTTTTAAAGTTTATCATTTTGCCCTGGGAATGAATCTCCTAAAAAAAACCCCTCAAATCTCACTCCTAGACCAGCTTCAGCCCAGAGCAACTCCACTTGGCTATGGAGAAGTTCCTCTGGCCTTACCTCATGAGCTCAAAGGAGCTTTTTTTGACCTCCTTCATCCCTCCTCCTGGATGTGCCTCTTCCAGGGACTGAGTGTGATGGTTGGTGGTGATGTTTTCCATGTGGGTGCTAAAGGCATTGGTCCCCTTGGTGCTGGAACACATCATCTCTGGAGGCTTGGGAGGGACCTGCTGTTGCCAGGATGGTTTGGGGTGTTTCCTTCCAAAAAAAACCAAACTAAATTAAAAAAAAATTGCTGCAAGAAAGCAGCCCTATGCTCACCTTCAAGAAGTAAAAGCTGAGCTGGTGCCTAAGCTTTTGCAGTGATGGGGGAGAGTGATGGGGGAACTGGGGTCATCAGGTCGCACCATCAGCCTGGACCAGTTCAGCCAAAGTAACCAAGGCTGGAGGCAAACAGGGAGGTTTCCAGCCCCTCAGTTCTGGTTTCCCTCCAAACAGGACTTCTTCTAAACTTGCAGAGGCCTTTGGAGAGCTTTGGATCCAGGCTGGTGTGTGTGAGCTGCCCTGTTCCCACAGGGACATCAGGAAAGGGAATCAATCTGTGGCTGGGAGGTTGCCCACGTTGTGCAGAGCAGCCAACCAAAGATGCCACAGAAGTTTTGCTTGATTTGGGGCTGAAAAACAACAACAAAAAAAATCCAAACAAACAAACAAATAAAAAAAAAAAGCCACACAAAAAAAAATAAAATAAAAAAGATGTGAAATGGGAATCATTCCAACCCTGAACCCTGTGCAAACTTTGTCCCAGCTGAGGTCAGGGCTTGCTGCAGCCCCGCTCCCCAGAAGCCAGGTTGATTTCCAGAGGCTTTTTGCAGCCATAAAAGCTCTTCCAGGGGCTGCTGGGGTTGGCTGGCATCCAGTCCAGGGGTTTTATTGCAATTCCACTTGATTGCTGAGCTTCCAGGAGGACCCTGTGGCTGCAGGAGTGATCACCCCAAGGGGAAAGATGTCAACGGGTGCCACGGAAAGTTGTGGTGACCTCAGAGCAGGGTCCCAAATATTCCAGAAGGGAAGCAGGGCAGATGATCCTCACATCCTTTTATCCTTACCAATGGGGAACAGGATGCTTATTTTCATTTTATTTTATTTTATTTTATTTTTTTTAAAACCAGGAAGCATGAACTGACCTGGTTGCAGATTAGGGATGGGGATGGGGAGGGGAAGGAAATTGAAAGGAAGGAGTCAGAGAGTTGTAGTCAATGGGGCAGAATCTGGTTGGAGGTGTGTGACTAGTGGAGTCCCTCAGGGGTCGGTACTGGGACCGGTGTTGTTCAATATCTTCATCAATGACTTGGATGAGGGTATAGAATGTACCCTCAGCAAGTTTGCTGATGACACTAAGCTGGGAGGAGTGGCTGACACACCAGAAGGCTGTGCTGCCATTCAGAGAGACTTGGACAGGCTGGAGAGTTGGGCAGAGAGAAACATGATGAAATTCAACAAGGGGAAGTGTAGAGTTTTGCATTTGGGGAAGAACAACACGATGGGCCAGTATAGGTTGGGGGCTGACCTGCTGGAGAGCAGTGTAGGTGAAAGAGACCTGGGGGTCCTGGTAGACAAGAGAATCATAGAATCATAGAATCATAGAATCATAGAATTAGCCGGGTTGGAAGGGACCTCAGAGATCATCTAGTCCAACCCTTGACCCACCGGAGCAGTTGCTAGACCATGGCACTGAGTGCCACATCCAGTCTCTTTTTAAATGTCTCCAGGGACGGAGAATCTACCACCTCACCGGGCAGTCCATTCCATAGCCTAATCACCCTCTCTGTGAAGAAGTTCTTTCTAATATCTAACCTAAACCTCGCCTGGCACAACTTAAGACTGTGTCCTCTTGTCTTGTTGAAGGTCGTCTGTGAAAAGAGTCCAGTTCCCACCTCGCTACAGCCTCCTTTCAGGGAGTTGTAGACAGCAATGAGGTCTCCCCTGAGCCTCCTCTTCTTCAGGCTGAACAGCCCCAGCTCTCTCAGCCTCTCCTCATAGGGCCTGTGCTCGAGTCCCTTCACCAGCCTGGTTGCCCTCCTTTGGACCTGTTCCAGGATGACCATGAGCCAGCAATGTGCCCTTGTGGCCAAGAAGGCCAATGGCATCCTGGGGTGCATTAGAAAGGGTGTGGTTAGTAGGTCAAGAGAGGTTCTCCTCCCCCTCTATTCTGCATTGGTGAGGCCGCACCTGGAGTATTGTGTCCAGTTCTGGGCCCCTCAGTTCAAGAAGGACAGGGAAGTGCTTGAAAGAGTCCAGTGCAGAGCTACTAAGATGATGAAGGGAGTGGAACATCTCCCTTATGAGGAAAGGCTGAGGGAGCTGGGTCTCTTTAGTTTGGAGAAAAGGAGACTGAGGGGTGACCTCATCAATGTTTTCAAATATGTAAGGGGTGAGTGTCAGGGAGATGGAGTTAGGCTCTTCTCAGTGGTGACCAGTGATAGGACAAGGGGTAATGGGTGTAAATTGGAGCACAGGAGGTTCAAGCTGAATATCTGGAACAATTTTTTTCCTGTAAGGGTGACAGAGCCCTGGAACAGGCTGCCCAGGGGGGTCGTGGAGTCTCCTTCACTGGAGACATTCAAAACCCCCCTGGACACGTTCCTATGCGAAGTGCTCTAGGTGGCCCTGCTCTGGCAGGGGGGGTTGGACTAGATGATCTTTCGAGGTCCCTTCCAACCCCAAGGATTCTATGATTCTATGATTCCATCACCACCAGCACCTCCCCAGCAGCTCAGAAGTTTGCCAGGGCAGAGCCTTCTCCTGCTCTGCTCCAAATCAGCCCCAGCTGCTGTGGAGGCTGCGGGATGGCTCTGGATTGACTCCGGTGTAAGCAGGAGTGGGGAGGATGTGTGCCTTTGATATTGTAACCTAAAAACCTGGCAGCATTCCCTGCTCTGGCAGGGCTTTAGAAACACTGCCATATGAGCTGGTTTTCCACCGAGGCCTGAAAATGCAATCCATTATCTGATATTTTGTAGCAGCTTTTTTAATTAAGGCTTTGGCCAAAGGGATGATTAAAGAGGTGTGTGGGGTTTGGGTTGGGTTTTTTGCTTTGTCCTTAGGGACTTGGCACATCCCAGCAGCTGTCACCCTTCTGCAACTGCAAGACTCACTTTCCCTCCCCTGTCATATGCACAGCAAAAGCTTTTTTTTTTTTCCCCTTCCTATCCTATTTTTTCTTACCTGTCAATCCCCTTTCCCCTCCTCTTTCCATCCCTTTTTGCTTTTCCTTTTCTCTTTTTTCCCCTTGCTATCTCTTTTTTTTTCCCCTTTTATCCCACTTTTCCTCCTTTCAATGCTTTTTCCCCTTTCCTATCCCCCTTTTTTCCCCTTTCTCTCCTTTACTACTCTTTTCTATCCCCCTTTTCCCTCCTCTCTTTCCCTTTACCTCCTTTCTATTCCCTTTCCCCCTTTCTATACATTTTCCCCCTTTCCTATCCCCCTTTCCTCTTTCTATCCTTTATTACCCTTTTATCCCCCTTTTCCTCCCTTTCTATCCCTTTTAGCCCCTTTCCCTCCCCTTTTTTCCCCTTTTTATACTTTTTCCATTTCCTGTCTTCCCCCTTTCTATCCTTTATTACCTTTTTGTTCCCCTTTTCCCCCTTTCCATCCCCCTTTTCCTCTTTTCCTCCCCTTTCTATCCCTTCCCCCCTTTCTATCCTTTATTACCTTTTTTTCCTCTCTTTCCCCCCTTTCTATTCCCCCTTTTTTCCCTTTTCCTCCCTTTCAATCCCTTTTCCCCCCTTTATATCCTTATTACCTTTTTTATTCCCCTTTTCCCCCTTTCCATTCCCCCTTTTCCCTTTTTCCTCCCTTTCTCTCTTTTTCCCCCTTTCTATCCTTTCTTGCCCTTTCTCTCCCCTTTTTTCACTTTATATCCCTTTCTCCCCCTTCCTATCCTTCATTTCCCCTTCCTATCTCCTTTTTCCTCCCTTTCAATCCCTTTTCCCCCCTTTCTATCCTTTATTACCTTTTTTATTCCCTTTTTCCCCCTTTCTATCCCCCTTTTCCCCTTTCTCCTCCCTTTCGATCCCTTTTCCCCCTTTATATCCTTATTACCTTTTTTCCCCCTTTCCCCCCTTCCTATCCCCTTTTTCCTCATTTTCTTTCCCTTTTCCTCCCTTTCTATCCTTTATTACCTTTTTTCCCCACTTTTCCCCCTTTCTATCCCCCTTTTTCCTCCCTTTCTCTCCTTTCTTGCCCTTTCTCTCCCTTTTTTCACTTTATATCCCTTTCCCCCCTTTCTATCCTTCATTCCCCCTTCCTATCCCCTTTTTCCTCCCTTTCTATCCCTTTACATCCCTCATTACCTTTTTTCCCCCTCCTTCCCCCCTTTCCATCCCCCTTTTCCCTCCCTTCCTATCCCTTTTCCTCCCTTCCTATCCCTTTCCCCCCCTTCCTACCCTTTCCCCCCCCTCCCATCCTTTTTTCCTCCCTTTCCATCCCCCGTTCCACCTTTTCCTTTATTTTTCTCCCTTTCCCCCCCTTCCCAGAGGTGCAGATAAATCACTGAGGTCTCCTCTCAGCTTCTCTCCTTCTGCTCTGACCCAACTTGTGTTCGCTACTGGCTGGTGCCTTGCGGAGGGGGCGTGAGCAGCTCCGTGCCTGTGGTCAGTAATGAAGACTTCTCTTTTTATCCCCAGATTACGGAGGAACTGCACAGGGCCAAGCAGCAGCTCTGCGTTCCCCCGACTTGGTTAAACCTGGGGGGAGGATGGAACCTTCCCCTCCAGCGGCTTCATCATGAGGTGGGTAAAAACACCTATTTTTTGATTATTTCTTTGAAGCTTTGCCACTTAAATCTTGGCTCCCTGGTGTCACAGCAATATTCTGCTTGGATTTGGGGACGGGGAGGGGGGGTGGAAAGGGGAATGTGCCCTTTGCCGGTGTTGGGGGTTTAACCCCGGGGATTTCCTGGGGTTTGGTGGCTTTGGGAGCGTTGCTGAAGGCTCCGGCGTTTTCACTTTGGAAAGTCTCTTTTTTGACCAAAAACTTTTCTTTCCTCCCCCCCCCCCCCCCCCTCAACACCCCCGGCTTTTTCTTGTTCATTCAATGACTCAACGAGGTTTGTCAGAGTTTAAAAATGATGCTCCTCTGCTGCAAACTATTTGGGCTATTTGTGTCAGCCTGGGACTTTAAAAGAAAAAAATTATTGCCATTCCCTTCTCCTTCCCCCCCCTCTTCTCTCAGCCGAGGCTAAAATTACCCCCAGTCTGCAGAAGTCAGAGCTGGGACCCAGGGGGTGCTCAGCCCCCATCCCCAAGGAGCCCTGGGCTCCTCTTCCCTCTGGTCCCACCTTTCCCAGGAAAATGTCACCTCTGTCCCGGCAGGGTGACATCCCCCCTCCCCCCGAAGAGAAGGGGTTAATGCAGCCCCCACCCCGCCTTCAGCTGCAAAAAATATGAAGTGAGGATGGATCTGCTCATCTGCTCAGCAGAGAAGTTGCCTTTGATGTCGGCCCTTCCTTTCCTCCTTTTTTTTTTATGTTTTGCCTCCCCTCCCTTAACCCTTCTCCCGGGGTTCGCAGCTCCCGGGGGGATCTAAGAAGCTCCCCCCCATCCCGGGAGCATCATGTGCAGGGACACCCAAAGGTGCTGACACCCACCCACCCCCACCCCTCCTCCCGTTTTCTCCCCTCTCCCTTTTTATGTGCATCCCTCTGGGATGTGCATCCCCCTCCCCACTCGCCACGGGTGGGATGGGGGGGACCTCAGCTGTCACCTGGGGGTGGCCCCAGCCTCATGCAGTGTCCCCGGAGGGCTGAGCTCGGGTGGGTTGGTTTGGGTTTGTTGTTTGTAAGTGGGGGAATGGAGGTGGGGGGGGGGGGGGGGAGGTTAACTCTTTTTCTTCCCCGCCGGATTAAAAAAAAAAAAAAAAAAAAAAAAAGCGCCGCGGCCACTTTAAGGCAAAAAAAGTCCCTTTAAGTGACTTTCCATTTGCTGCTGCTTTGCAGAGCTGAGAATTCGGTTTCCCAGATTTCCTCTGAATTGTCTGCAGTAGGCAGAGGGAGTTAACAAAAAAAAAAAATACAAGGAGAAAACCCCCCCAAAAAAAACAACACAGCACTACTGGACACTGGTGTGGCCACAGGGAGTAGCAAGGGAAGGGGAAAAGGAGGAAAAAATCTGAGATTTAGGGGAAAAAAAAAAAGTTGTAGGAGGTAAACGAGTTCGGGGGGGAGGGAATTACGTTTAGGAGGGGGAAAAGTCATCTGTGACCCTTTCCCTTTGCCTTCTGCTCCCGTTCCTGGCTCCCTGCTGGAAGGGGGTATTTAGGGATGGGGAAGCCACCCCAGGGGTACAGGAGGGTGCTGCACCCCGGGGGTGATGGGGTCTAACAGCCTTCACCAGCCCCCCCTCCCCCAGCACATAAATTTAATTTGTACTTTCTTTTTTCTCGTGTTTGGTCCGGGAAGAACAACAAAAAACAAAAAAAAAAAAAAAGAGGAAAAAGAGGGGGGAAAAATAAAGAAGGGGGGTATGGGGGGGGGGGAGATAAAACCCTAAATAAATAAGCAGGCTGGAAGGGGGCTGGGGGAAGGCTCTGTTTCCTCAATTAGCTGGGACTTGCCTTCTCTTGAAGAAGGGAAGGCAGAGTGTTTTTAGCCTCTGGATTTGTGGAGCTTTCTCCAAGTGCCAAGTCTGGTTATACGGGGACTTGGGAGGGTTAGGTGGAGGAATCCGAGTCCTCTGTTAACTCCTTCAGGGTTGAGCAGCTCTGGGGAGCAGGTCTGAGTGCCCAAACCCACTGGTGAAACCCATGAGGAGGGAGAGGTTTGGGAGAGGTGGCTCCTTCAGGTGGGACCTGGCTGTGCTTGGGGTTCTGCTGCTCTGCTGGGGAGGTCCCAGGTGGATCCTGGGATGAGTTGGGTGTGTTTGGCATCATTGGCAGTGGGTGAATCGTGGGATTGGGGGGGAAAAGAACAATTTTGGGGGTTGTGGAGAAGGTTGGGATGTGTCAGTGCTTCTGGGAGAGGATGAGGTTGAGGTGACAGCGTGTCCCCTGTGTCCTGTCCCATTCCATCCCATCCCCTCCCCTCTCCTGCTGGGTCGCTATCACCATCACCAAAGGTTGTGTGAGCACTAAGGGCAGGAATTGCTTCTGGCACCATGGAAAGAGATGGATTTGGGAACAAATGCACAGCAGCAGCTCCCAGGAGAGAGAGTCTGGTGTAGGGGAAATGTTCTGCAGAGGAGGAGAGTGGGGAATTGGCCAAGGTCCAGGGGGAAACCCCTTCACCTGTGCAGGGAAAACTGCTCCTGAGGATTTCAAATTGCCATTCCAAGGTGCTGTGGCCTTGGACAGGAGGCATGGGCTCTGTAGGGGGGTGGGATGTCTCCAGGGGGTTCCTGCTGCTCTGCCTTTGCCCAGAGACCTGGTGGCCCTAGGACATTGGGTCCTGGGACCCCTCTGTGGCATGGCTTGAGGGCAGGCAGCTCAGGGAGGATGCTGGCAGCTCAGGGGGTAGAGGCAGCTCAGGGGGTACAGGCAGCTCAGGGGGGTACAGGCAGCTCAGGGGTACAGGCAGCTCAGGGGGTACAGGCAGCTCAGGGGGGTACAGGCAGTTCAGGGGGTACAGGCAGCTCAGGGGGGTACAGGCAGCTCAGAGGGGTACAGGCAGCTCAGGGAGGATGCTGGCAGCTCAGGGGTACAGGCAGCTCAGAGGGGTACAGGCAGCTCAGGGAGGATGCTGGCAGCTCAGGGGTACAGGCAGCTCAGGGGGTACAGGCAGTTCAGGGGGTACAGGCAGCTCAGGGAGGATGCTGGCAGCAGAGGAAGGGCTCTCACCTCCCTGTGCCTGGCAGGGAAGTCTGCCCATCTCACAGTCACACTAAAACTCCTTTACTCCTCCTTGGAAGCATAAAGGGGCCTTAAAAAAGGAAGCAAAAGTAACTTCTATTTAATTTCCACTCGCTTCGAGACCTCTTTACATGGCTGGAGGAGCATAAAGGAGCCTTAATCCAGCCAGGGCTTGGTGTCTGTGCCTGACTGCTGCACATTCAGCCTGCAGACTGCTCGCCTCAGCCTTTGGAAATCCAATTTTTAATCCCCCATCCGGCCCCAGGTTGGGTCTGACCTCCACGTGTGTGAGTGGAATAGAGTTGGGCTTCCAAGGAAGAACTCGGAATCACCTCTGTGCCGACCTCACTCTCTCCATCATCCACTTGGGATGAAGGGAAAGGATTTTTTGGATTAAATTCCCCCTCTGCCATGGGAAGGGGCTCTTAGGGAGGGAAGGCTGGTGACCCACGGAGGGGACAGCTGAGGGTGGTCCTTAGCACCCACTCGTGTGGATGTGGCTTCCCAGGAAGCCTGAGCCTGCCCTCACCTTTCTGTTATCCCAAACGATGCAAAGGTGGATCTGATGTGAAGAAAATTCATCACAACCAGGTTGGTCCCCTACAGATGTCAGCTGGTGGCTAGGCAGAGCCATCCCTCTGCAGCTCTCCTGAAGGCTTTAACACCCTCACTTGTCACCCACTGGGCCATGAGGCCATCAGCAGCATCCCCTGTGACACTGAGGGTCCCTGTGCTGTCACTGTCACCAGCCTGGAGTCACCTGGAGCCCAGGGCAACTCCTGCCAGGTGGGCAAGAGCTGGGGTCTCCCTGTGGAGCATCACCTGGGGGTTCCAGGATCCAGCATCGTGATCCTCAAAGACTTTGGAGCAGAGAGAAAGGCACTGCTGGAAGAGGCTGAAAGTGAGGACTCGATTTATCCCAGGAAAGGATGGAGCATTTCTACCTAAGAAAACCATCTGGGCTGATCCCAGTTCCAGTTCAGAGGGGAATGATCAACCCAGAGCTTTGGGGCTGCAGTGAAGGCTGAGCAGAGGCAGTGTTCCCATGGGCAGGGGGCTGTCCCCATGTCCTTCACTCTGGGATGCTCTGTGGGACATGGGGACAGATCAAATGACCTGGGTCACCATCCCCATGCTTGCAGGGCTGCTGGCACCAGCCCTTGGCCTCATCCCTGAGGAAGGTGGCCTGCAGGAAGGACACTGAGGGGCTGGAACGTGGCCAGAGAAGGGCAATGGAGCTGGGGAAGGGTCTGGATCAGAAGCCTGAGCAGGAGTGCAGCAGGATGGAGGATTCTGCTCTGCAGGGAGAAGCATCCCTCCTGCCCCCAGGATCCTGCAGGCATAGGAGTGAAACCCAGCAGTGAAGGACCAGTGCTCGTGCTGTCCCCTGGCTTTTCATTTGGCTTTCAAACTGCTTTTTTAATCCTTGGATTTTAAACCTTCCTCTCTTGTGGCTTGGCCTCCTGGTGAGGTCTGTCCCATCCCTGCATCAGCCATCAGCTCTGCCCCAGCCCCACAGCCATGGGATGGAGCCCCTGGGAATCACAGAACGTCAGCTTGGAGGAGACCTCAAGGATCACTTGGTCCAACCTTTCTGGCACTGTTGTTTGTATGAAATGTTTATATCTCAGCCCCCTGGAGAGCTGAGACTTCCAGAGTGGGGAATCCACCACTTCCCCTGGAAGGAGCAGGGCAGGATCCTGTCCCCAGGTACAACAGAGGATGAACTGCAGGACCCAACCCAGCTCATCCTCCCAGATAGAGATCTCCTGCAGAAGGCATCTGAAAAATGCAGCCTCAGGCAACCAGCAGTGTCCCCTTAGAAAAAAAAAAGGGGAACCTGATCTATTTTTGGTTTGGTTTGAATCTGCCGCTTTTTAATTAAGGGGAAGCACCTGCCCCTTGCCCCTTCCCCATGGCTGCCTGGACAAATGGGGTGGCAGGAATTATTTCAGGCCCCTTCCTGTCAAGCTGTCATGTTTAATTAGCACCCTCCTGCCCAGCCCGGGTTAAAACCAAGCTGCAGACGCCCTGGGTGCTGGCCTGGGGCTTCCCTCTCACCCACACCCCCCAAAAACCTCCCTGTGAGGGGACCCTCACCTTCCTGCTGCTCTTGCACCACATTTTTTGTCTTATCTGGACCCTGTCTGTGCAGCCAGGACCCCCAGGATGAAGGACTTGGCTGCAAACTCAGATTTGGAGCCACTTGGGTGCCCTGCAAGGAGAGATGATGCTGCTGCCTGGTCCCCTACAGCCCCGGGGGCACAAGGAGCAGAAGAAGCTTCGTGGTCCTGGCTGCCACATCCAAATCCTCTGCAACCCCCTGAGAGGAGGTTGGAGCCAGGGGGGGTCGGGCTCTGCTCCCAAGGAACAAGGGATGGGACAAGAGGAACTTTTGGCCTCAAGCTGTGCCAGGGGAGGTTTAGGTTGGAGCTTGGGGACAATTTCTCCCTGGAAATGGTGGAGTCCCCATCATCCCTGGAGGGGTTTCCAGGCCTTGGAGATGTGGTGCTGAGGGACATGGGGCAGTGGTGGCCTTGGCAGTGCTGGGGGAGCAGTGCACTGATTGTCTTCAAGGTGTTTTCCAACCAAAAGGATTCCATGATGCCCCCATTCACTGAAGAACCTGGAATCTCTGGAGGAAGAAGAAGAGGAGAGGAGCTGGGCATGCCCAGGGGGGTTCAGAGCAACCACCTGGGTTCTGTGGTGACCACTGCCAGGATCTCACCGTGGGCATTGCCTTCAGCCCAGCCCCTGCCCACCCCTCCCAGCCTGAGGGAATGGAATGATCTCCAACACCACTGGATGGGAAGGGAAGGGAAGGGACCCTGTGCCCTCCTGGTGCCCATCAGCAGCCAGGGATTTCTGCCTGCCAGCAACCCCCAGCATCTGGCAGAGAGCAAAGCAAAAGCTGGGAAAGCAGAGCAGGACAACATCCAGACCCGATGGCTGGAGCTGAGCTGACCTCCTGCCTTAGCCAGCCCCAGCCCAATAACTCACTGGTGTTTGCATTTAATTACAAACGGTTTGGAAAAAAAAAAAAAAAAAAAAAAAAAAAAAAAAAAAAAAAAGAAAAAGCAGCCTTTCTTTGCACAACAACAAAGCCTTGAACCACACTTCAAAGTTGGGTTTCTGGGACAGTTGCATACCTTTTAAAAATAGCCCTCTGAGCCCTGCCAAGTGCTAAATGGATTGCAGAGGGCAGGTCCCCCACGTGGGGCTTCAAACAGCCCTGCAACTGCTGCAGCTGCTGCAACTGCTGCAACTGCTGCAACTACAACCTGCAACTGCAACCTGCAAATGCAACCTGCAAATACAACATGCAAACTGCAACCTGCAACTGCAACCTGCAACCTGCAACTGCAAACTGCAACTGCATCCTGCAACTGCTGCCAGCAACCTGCAGCAACCAACTGCAACTGCTGCAGATCCCCCCAGACCCTCCCAAAGAGGGTCCCTCCCCCTGTTGCTTTGTTTCTTCTCTTGGGTTTTTCTTCCTGGGCAAAAAGGGAGGTGGCCAGGCTGAAGGTGCCAGGCAAAGGGGTTTGGGGATGGTGTGGAAGTGAGCTGAGATCCCTGGTGATTTGCTGGGAAGGTGTCACTGGAATGGCAGGGAAAAAGCTGGAAGGGAAACTGAGGCAGGGCTGGTTGAGGTCTGGTGTCCTTCTGTCCCATCCCCATCGTTGCTGGGACCTTTCTGGGTTTTGAGGAGCTTCCTGGCCCTTCAGCCTGACCTTGCTCAGGTATCCTTGGAGCTGCTGGCTGGGCCAGCTGTGGCTTGAGGGGTTTTTTTACCCTAAATGAGGAATTCTGCACCAGCTGAGCTTCTTCTCTGCTTTTCCTATTGGTGATGCTGAAGTTGTACTGCATGGAGAGGGGGACAGAGCCTGGAGCCAGCCCAGGTTGTCCAGAGTCCAGGTGGAAGTTTTAAAGAGGGAGTTTCCTACTCTGATGGAGCAGAAACCACATCTCAGAGCAGCCAAGACCCGGGGCTGGGAGCTGAGGGTTTGCTTCAGGGAAATATGTTGCATTCTTGGGGTCAGCAGCTCCTCACCTGTAGAGCTCAGTGAGGGTGGGAGACCTTGGGAGCTGTTGATGAAGTTGAGGGAGTTTGGGTTGTCCTGTGAAACCAGGGGTCAGACCTCCTTGTTCAGCTTTCCCAGAAGGAAAGAGGCTCGTGTATACAATCAGGAAAGGGTTGGGGTTGGGAGGGACTTTAAAGATCATTTAGTTCTGGTCCCATGGGCAGGGACATCTCCCCCAGCCCAGGGTGCTCCAAGCCCCATCCAGCCTGGACTTGGACACTTCCAGGGATGGGGCAGCCACAGCTTCTCTGGGAAACCTGGGACAGGGGCTCAGCACCCTCACCCCAAAGAATTCCTTCCTGATCTCTCACCTAAACCTGCAAAGCCACCAGGAGCTGATTGCTTGGAGGCAAAACCTGTCTCCCAGGGCAGAGGAAGCTGTGTGGAACTCCAGGAAAAGCTCTCCAGGTCAGAATTGTGCTTTTCTTGGCCTGCTCCTCGCTATTTACACGGGGTGGTATGTGTGGAGTAATTAGAACCTCACCCCAGGACTTGCCAAGCGTGTTTTCCATGCTAGACAGTGACAGGTCAGGTTATCCCTTCATCCCCTGTGCCTAAAAATGTTGATATTTTCTCTTTCCTGAAGCCAAACCCAAATACTGGGAAGTTGTTGGAGCGGAGAGAGCGATGCTGGGGGTGGGCAGCCTGATGGTGACAGACCTGGGGCTTCACATGCAGCTGAAAATCCTGCTGGGCTCCCTGCCCCTGCACTTAATCCCACTGGGGTGGTGGGAAAGGAGCTGGAGAAGGGATCTGTGCTCCTGGGAGCAGCCACCAGGGAGTCCTTGCAGGGAAGCAGGGAGAGGTGGGTGCTTGGAACCTCCAGACTTTGCCTAAAAGCCCCGTGTCTGTCTGGTATCCAAGGGGATGCCAAGGTTGTGCTCACTCTTACTTCTGAAATAAACCTTGGGAAAGCTGCAGGAGGTATCCAGGATATTTCAGGCTGGGAAAGCTTCTGGAGCTGAGGTTTCAGGGAATTCACACAGCCTGGAACAGCTGAACCAAACCAATCTTATTTCAGGTGATTTGTGAGATGAAGCTGTAAGGTTCCCAGTGGGAATCTTCCCCTCTGCCCTCACCCACCTCTGTCCCAGTGTCCTGTCCTGTGCCTCGGGTGTCCCTTTCCACCCTTCCAAACCTGGAAAAGCCCCTGGAGAACACAGCAAAGGGGGTGTGTTGGTTGCCTAGTGTGGGACTCCTGTTCTTCAGCAAAGGGATTGCTAAAGGGCAGAGGAAGGGGCACAGTGGGGTGGGAGCCCTCCAGACCCTCCCTGTGCATCCTGGGGGATGGGATGCAAGTGGAGGGGCTGGAAGGAGCTGGAAGTTGCCCACAGCCTGGCTCCCCATCCCGTTTGCCCCGTTTGGAGCCATCACTGGCTGCTGGAGCATGGGAGGGAGGGAGGGAGGGAGGGAGGAGGAGGATTCTTTTCCTTCTCCACCTTTGCTTTTCTGTGCAAAGCAGCCAGGTAATGTTTCTCATTTCCTCTCCCCATTAAGGAAATTTGGGAATGCAAAGCTCCCCGTTCAGGCTGCCCTAACCCCAGCTGAGGGCAGGAGCCAGAGGGACACTGTGAGCTGGCTGTTGGGCACTGCCTGGCACCCCCTCCTTGCCTGCTCCCAGCACAGAGCTGTTTGCCTGGGCACAGCAGGGACATGGGAACAGGGAGGAGGATTCTCACCTCTCAGGGGCAAAACTGCCCAAAACAGTGACCTTGGGCCTCTGGGATGTGCCACAGAGCCCATCCTTGGTAGGACAACCCAGGGATGAGCATGGCACGAGATGCTCACCCCATGGGTGCTGCAGGTGTGGGGATGCTGATCCCATGGATTCTGCAGGTGTGGGGATGCTGATCCCATGGATTCTGCAGGTGTAGGGATGCTCATCCCATGGATTCTGCAGGTGTGGGGATGATCACCCCATGGATTCTGCAGATGTGGGGGTGCTCATCCCTTGGGTGCTGCAGATGTGGAGATGCTCCCTCTGCCACTCCTCTGCTGCTGAGCATCTCCCAGCCCAGCTCCTCTCCCACTGTGCCCTCAGCCACATCCAGCCCCAGCCTTTCCTGACTCTGCAGCTTCCCAGGGCAGCCTCTTCCTCCTCTTCCTCTTCCCCCTCTTCCTCCCAGCTCTCACTGGGGACTTCCATGAAAAAAGCTCCTTTATAAAACCTGACGTTTGGTTGAAGTGGGCTCCACATCGTGCTTTACATTTCAGGGAGGGTGAAGGTTCCACCTCAGCACTGGGTGCAGTTTTGGTGCAGATCACCCCAACTTTGGATCTGAGGAGCATGACCACCAAGGAATGGTTCAAGGACCACTTGCAGCCCACCCTGGGGGCTTGCAGAGGAGAGGAGATCCCAGCTCAGGGAGATTTAATGCTTTGAGGAGCCCAGGGCTGTGGCCTGGGTAAGATTTGGGTGCTCTGATGCTGTTTGGAACATCTGGCTTTGCTGCTGTCACCTGGGGTGGTGGAAATGGGTCACATCCTGATTCCAGAGGAGCTGTGGGATGATGTTTTCAGGTTTGCGCTCATCTGGGTCATTGGAAAACTCCTTCCTGCTTTGCTTTCTGCCCAAAAGTTGACCCTGAGGAGGTCCCCTCCTGTCTCAGTTCCAGGTGGAAGCAGAACATGAAGTTTCTCAACCTCAAGATCTCTTCCCATAGGATTAACAGGGCTGTAAGGTGGGGTAAGGACACTGGAGATGTGACGAACCCACAGCACTTCTTCTTGCTTCTTAGCAACAAACCTCAATCTGGTTTTTCAAAATTTAGATTTTTTTTTTTTTCCCCATGGTTTTTCAAGCCAGAAAATCCTCCTTTTCCTTCCCCCTCACAAACAGCATCCTCAGCTTAGCTGCAAAGTCTGGGCCTGAACTTTTGTCCCCCAGACAGCAATGGCTTTATTTGTGGCCCCATAAAGTGGCTCAGACTGTTCCCTCGAGGAAGCTTTGGGAGGAAGATGGAAAATAGACCCTTAATGCCCTAAGAATTTTTCTCTCTTCTCCCAGCCCCTCTTCCCTTCCCTCAACTTTTAAGCTCCTCCAAAAACTGCTTCTATACATTGGTGGCAGGACCAGGAGGCTGCAGCCTTGCCAGCAGCACAGGATTTCCATGGAGTTCTAAGTGGAAGCAAATGGTTGCAAAGGAAATTAAATTTACAGCTCTATAAAAAAAAATATATATATAAATATATATAAAAGAATTGCATTTTATTGTCGTTGGGCAGAGGCTGGGAGATAAAGGAATGCTTTGCACTTGGCTCTTGCCTCAGAGGCAGGAGGCAAAGAGGAGCAAAACCACCAAATGTGGAAGTTGCTGGGGAGCTGGATTTGTGGGAGTCAGTGGCAAAACCCTGGGCTGGGGATGCTTGGAGGTGATGCTGCCTGTGGGCTGGGAAGGAGGATGCTTCCTGCTCTGAAATGTTGGCTGGAGGAGGCACAGAGTTTGGCTTGGAGGGCACGTTCTGCCCTGAGCCTCATCCATCTCCCTCCCCAGATCCCAGCCGGTGGCTTTGGAAGCATGCACAGATTGAAGGGTTTGTTTATTTTATTTGTTATTTTTATTTATTTTATGGGAAGACAGATCTACTCCTCTGATGGGTAATGAATTCATCTCTTCTCCGTGTCATTACAGCCCTGGCTGGGGAACAAATGGCAATAAATGGGAATAAATGGGAATAAATGGCTTGGCTGGTGGGCCCCTCTGTGCCGTGTCCAAGCCCTCTGGGATGGGGGTGTGGGATGGGGGTGTGGGAAGGTGAAGGGCAGCAGCTCAGGGATGGGGACAGCTTGGTGTGGCCCCCAGCCACCTTTCCCCATTGCCACCTCTGTCAGGGCCTCAGGGCAGGCTGAGGGATGCTCTGAGCAGCCCGTGGGAGGTGGGTGAAGGAGCTTTGGTTCTCCCAGCGCTGCTTGAGCTCCAGAGTGACTGTGCAGAGGCTCCTCTTGGCCCTCTGGAGGAGGAACCTCCCCCGGCTCCAGCCCTCCCAGCTGTGTCAATAGAGGAGGAAGAAACAAAAGTGCTCTTTCTTCTCCTGTTGTTTTTGCAGAGGGGGACAAGCCGATGGCAGTCGCACTGTGACACTGGCTGCTGGGGACAGGCATCTGTTGGCCTTGGCCAAGCTCTCCGGAGCTGTCTGGAAGGGGTGGACAGCAGGGTGTGGTGATGGGGCTCCCAGACTGTCTGCTTTCTTATTTTTCTGTGTATATAGATGTGTGTGTGTGGCTGGTAGATATTTCCTTTGGCTGCTTGCTTTATTGGGAGCAGCTCATTAACACAAGGAAGGGAAGGGGCTGTTCTCTGGAGCCAGGTTGGATGGAGCTTGGAGCATCCTGCTCCAGTGGGAGGTGTCCCTGCCCATGGGGATTGGATCTAGATAGTCTTTAAGGTCCCTTCCAACCCAAACCAGTGTGGGATTTGGTGATACCTTGCTGGAGCATCACCCAGCACTGCTGCTGCTCCTCCTGTGCTCCTGAGGAAGGCTTTGGAGCAGCAGCAGCAGCAGCTCATCCCTGGAAAGCCTGCAGGGATGCTGCAGATCCAGGAGTTTTCCCATCGGACAAGCCCAGGTGTTGGCCACAGCTGCTGGCCAGCCCTCTGCCACGTTTCCTCCCCAGCCCTGCCCTCAGCTGTCACAACAAGAGGAGCCACAGCCCCATGTGGAGCAGGAGATGTGTCCCCAGCCCCCTGACACCACCACGGCACCGGGACCAGAGGACCCGTGGTGCTGGGTGCCCTGGGCACCTCGGCTTTTGGAAGGGGAGGGTGCCTGCCTCTGCTTACCAGCTGCTGACCATGAGCTCTGGGACTGAAATGAGGAGTTAAACCATCGTGTCTGTTCCTTGTGAAGGGCTGGGAGAGGACAGCCCAGCCCTGGTGGAAACACAGAGCAGCCCAGTCCATCCTCACAATCCTGTTCCCTCTTTCAGAATGCTTTAAAGCCAACATCTGGGTATTATCATCCCTCCTTTGGGCAGTGCCATCAGCCTGGAGCCATCCTGCAGAAGATGCCAGACCTTACTGGTGGTTTTTCCACTCCTGTCAGATCCACATCTGCCCAGCCAGGCTGTTGACCCCAGGGATGTGCTCTGGGTCTCCCTGGGCACCCCTCCTCCTGGTGCCACAGCTGGATAAATCCAGGGAAGCTTCTTGCACTGGTGAGCATCTCAGAGGGCTTTGCTGCTGAGGATACAGCAATCTTTGTGGGCAAGAGCACACCACCTGAATGGCTCTGCCCAAACTGGTGTCAGACTGGGAACAACTGGGATTTTTTTTCTTTTGGATCCTCTTGGATTTTCTTCATATGCTGAGAAAGCCCTGGTGGAAGGCTGGTCTGCTGGCTCTGTACCTCTGACTTCTCTGCAGGGAGCCCACCTCAGTTTCTGTGGAGGCACCAACCAGCAAGGAGATGAAGTGGAGCAGAGCCTGGTTCCTGCTCTGCCTTGAGGAGCAGCAGATTTATGCAGAGTGTTTGTAGGGGCAAGGAGATAGCAATCAGCTGCTCTCCCTGTCTGCTCCTTTACTGCTCCTGGTTCCCATGCAGACATCCATTTTAATCTCCAGGCTGACAGGGAAAAATCAGTCCTGGCTGCTCCTGAAGCCAGCCAGCATGCCTTGGGCAGGAGAAGGAGAGTCCCAAAGAAGGGAATGATGGCTGTTGCACAAAGAATGCATCTTGCATCCAGCAGATCCATATTTTGGTGGCTCCGGGCCCAGTTGGATGTTCTGGACGAGTCTGATCACTGCTCTGACTCAGTGGATGTAATGGGTGACATTGGGGGTGCCAAGTCTGGGGTCCCCAGAGCTGTCTGGCCTGTGTGTCACTGCAGCAGTGATGCTCAGAGGATGGAGGAGCCAGGAGTGATGCTCAGAGGATGCAGGAGCCAGGAGTGATGTTCAGAGGATGCAGGAGCTGGGAATCATGCTCAGGTGCTGGAGGAACTGGGATGCTCAGAGGATGCAGGAGCCAGGAACGATGCTCAGAGGATGCAGGAGCTGGGATGCTCAGGTGATGCAGGAGCCAGGATTCTCAGAGGATGCAGGAGCTGGGATGCTCAGAGGATGCAGGAGCCAGAAATGATGCTCAGAGGATGCAGGAGCTGGGAATCATGCTCAGGTGCTGGAGGAACTGGGAATCAGGCTCAGGTGCTGGAGGAACTGGGATGCTCAGAGGGTGCAGGAGCCGGGAGCACTGAGGAGCTGAGGTTGCACCAGGGCTCCTGAGGATTGTTGGCAGCTGGAGCCGGGGAGAGGAAAACAACCGGCAATTGCTCTGCAATTAAACAGCCTCTTAATTGCAGCGCTACAGACGGCTCTTCCGCTGCTTTCTAAGTTTGGTGGTGTAATTACAGCGGCGGGGGAAAGGCAGCATCTGTGTTCCCAGCACGCCAAGCCCTGCCTTCCAGGGATTTTGGATCCCGGCGTCTGAATCCTGGGCTGCAACCTGGCGTCCGATGAAAGGGAAAAGTAAAAAAGTGACCCCCCAGCTCTGCCTGGCCTTGGCCCGGGGGAAGGGTTGGAGGGCAAAGTCCTCTTGTCCCCGCCGTGCTTGCCAGCCCTGTCCTGGGCAGCACTTTTTCCTCTTTACAACGTGTTTTTTTGTTTTGGTTTTTTTGGGGTTTTTTTGTGAAGCAGCTTTAAAAAGAAGGGAAAAAAAACCACACACAAAAAAAAAAAACAAAAAACAAACCCAAACCAAACAAACCCCAGCCTTGCTCTGGTCAATCATTGTCACTCTCAGTTTAGAAACCCGCGGGCAGGAAGATTAAAGGGTGGCTGGGGGGGAAGGCAGCCTGGGTGTCAGGATGCTGGGATGCACCAGGAGCAGACAGGAGGGAGTTGTCCTCTGGCTCTGGCTCTCTGACTCCATCTCAGCTCTTCTTCAGGGGGACCAGGGCTGGTGAATCCATTTCCCTCTGCCTGACCCATTTCCATCTTTCTGACCCATTTCCCTCTGCCTGATCCATTTCCCTCTTTCTAATCCATTTCTTTCTGCCTGATCCATTTCCCTTTCTGATCCATTTCCCTCTTTCTGATTCATTTCCCTCTTTCTGTCCCATTCCCCTCTTTCTGATCCATTTCCCTCTGCCTGACCCATTTCCCTCTTTCTGACCCATTTCCCTTTCTGATCCATTTCCCTCTCTCTGATCCATTTCCCTCTTTCTGATCCATTTCTTTCTGCCTGATCCATTTCCCTCTGCCTGATCCATTTCCCTTTCTGATCCATTTCCCTCTCTCTGATTCATTTCTCTCTTTCTGACCCATTTCCCTCTTTCTGACCCATTTCCCTCTCTCTGACCCATTTCCCTCTCTCTGATCCATTTCCCTCTGCCTGATCCGTTTCCTTCAGGCCTTCCAGTTCCTGAAGGGCACCTATAGGAAAGCTGGGGAGGGTCATTTTACAGTGAGGGGACGAGAGGTGATGGTTTTAAACTGGGAGAGAGGAGATTTAGGTTAGAGATAAGGAGGAGATTCTTTGGTGTCCGTGGAACAGGTTGCCCATGGAAGCTGTGGCTGCCCCATCCCTGGCAGTGTCCAAGTCCAGGCTGGATGGGTCTTGGAGCACCCTGGGCTGTGGGAGGTGTCCCTACCCACGCAGGGGGTGGCACTGGGTGATCTTTAAGGTCCCTTCCCACCCAAACCATCTGGGATTCTATGAGCCCAGCTTGTTGCTGTGGGGCTGCTCATGCAGGGGGGGTTTGTTTGGGGAGCATCCCCCAAGTATCCCTGAGGGGCAGCGTGGGCTGAGTGATGGGTGCAGGCAGCCTCCTAGACCTATATTTAATTTTTTTTTCCTGGTTTGGTTTTTTTTTTTTTTTTTCATCCTGTGATAAATGCCACTTTCTGTGTGAAGAGCAGCACCAGGTTGGAAGGCAGGGCAGGGAAGCTGAATCGCAGCCTGTGTTGGAGAGGGGGTTATTTTGGCTGGGTTTTTTTTTCAGTTGGAAACGTGTCTGGGATCCCAAACGTTTTCCAGCAACACAGGCAGGTTTGTGTGGGTTCCCTTGGGCAGGAAGCAGCGGGGTAAAGCGATAGCCCATGGGGTGCAGCAGCCCTTCCCCAACACCCCCCCTGCCCTAAACCCGATCGCAGCCGCCGGCGCTTAATGAAAGAAGCAGCTCCTGCACCATGTGCAAAAATTATTACTTGCAACTTTCTTTTTGCTTGCTGCTGGAAAACCGAGGGAAACGAGTGGGGTGGAGGAGAGCTGCAGGAGTTTATTCACTCTGCAAAATCCCCACGCCGGCATCAATATCCCACCCCCCCTCTTCCCCTTGCAGCGTTGCATCCCCTGCCCTCTCCCAGCAGTGTTAAAGCTCCAGGTGAAGGGGGAAAAAAAAAAAAAACCAAAAAAAAACCCCCAAACACCTCCTCCTGGGCTGTGAATTCACTGGAAAAGTATGTGGGGTTTAGGAATCTTGCATTAGCACTGGTTTAGTCGTTGCTAAATAGCTGAGGGAAATAAATAGTTTCCGGTGTCCAGGGCATTAGGTATTGTCTGGGACTTTGTGTTTTAGGTTTGGGGTTTTTCTGCTGCTGGGAGGAAAAATAATCCTGGGATGAGTGTGGCTGGTTGGACAGAGAGTGATGCTCAGACCCCCTGCCCTCTCCTATCCACGTCTGCTCATCACTGGGGGCTGGAAGGAAACCACTAACCAATGGGTTTCATCCCTGGTTTAGAACCAGGATTGATTGATTTATTTATTTTTTTAATTGTCACTATTCAGAAGAATTCCATTTTCCAGCTAGGATATAGAAATCGACACCTTTTTTCCAGAATTCCAAAGGGATGGGGAATAAATGGTCCCCAGAGCTGCTGCCAGCCCCAGGGTGGTGGCAGTGCCACCCATTCCTGGGCTTTCCATCCGATTCTGCTTGCAGCATCACCTCCCAACTGGGATTCAGCCCCAGGAGCAGCTCCGTCTGCATTTCCCTGGTATCCCTGGGACAACATCTTGGTCTGCCTGAAAACAATATCCTGAAGCAAAAGGGAAATTCCAAATCCAGGGCTTTGCATCTTGCAAGGAGCAGACACTAAGGAGACATCTTGTCCCAGGCTGGAACCAGGACCAGAACCCGGATTGGGACCCAAAATTCTTTTCCACCTCAGGCAGCACCAGCAAATGGAAAACATTTGTCCTTCAGCCCACTGAAGTGCTCTCTGCTCTTTTATTTTCTTTTTAACTGATGAAAGAAAAAACCCAGCAGTGTGAGGGAGGGGATTTGTGACCCAGTGTGTCCCTGGAGCTGCTTCCCAAGCAGACAGAGCCAAGGTTCAGCTGGGTGATGAATTGAACCACCTGCCCTCACTTATGGGTGGTGCCTGGTGACAAAGAGAAGGAAGGAAAGCAGCAGAAATCCCATGGAGCCTCTGGGTGGGTTTTCTCCACCTGGCTGGTGCCTTCTCCCAGGGTTGGGGCACAGGGATGTGTCCCAGCAGCTGGAGCAGTGGGAAGGGCTGCCCGTGCCTGGAAACCCCTCAGGAAATGCTTTTCATCCTTTGAAGGTTCAGGTTGGAGCTTGGGGACAACAATCCCTCCCTGGAAAGGTTTGTCAGGGACTGGAGTCCCTGTGCCTGGAGGGTTTTCCAGGCCGTGGGAGATGTGTTGCAGAGGGATATGGTGCTGTTGGGCTGGACTTGATGTTCTTACAGCTCTTTTCCAACCTTTCTGATTCTATGAAAGCCCAGCTGGAACCTGAGCCATCTCCTCCTCACCCCACAAACCGTGGATGAACTGGGGGAAGTGGGGGTTTGCAGATCCACCCATCCCTATCCCTATCCCCTTGGCAGGCAGAGGAGGACCAAGCTGTCACCCTGCTGTCCTGCTGCTCCCCATGGAACTCACAGAGTGCCCCCAGCACCTTTAGGAAGCAGCCGATTGAAGCTGCCATCAATGTCCCCTCTGTTCTCCAGACTTTTTATAGCTCCGGGCGTTTTTCTTGGCCCCGCGGTGCTGCTCCCGTTGCGAGCAGGGAACATCCCAGCAACGATGTCTGCAGGCAGCCCGGCTGGCACCAAGGGGGCTGCACCAGGGCTGATCATTTCTTGGGGGAGTCTCACTGCCCCAAATGCAACATTCCTGGCTTGCTGATGGCCCCAGGGTGGCCCAAAGGCTGAGGAGAGGGGTGGCTGCTGTGTGGTGCAGCTCAGAGCTTTGCCCCATCCCTGGCAGTGTCTCAGCCCAGGTTGGATGGGGCTTGGAGCAGCCTGGGCTGGGGGAGGTGTCCCTGGGCATGGCTGTGGGGTGGGATCAACTTTAAGGTCCCTCCAACCCAAACTATTCCATGATCTATGAGCTCAAGGACCATCCTGGGGAGGAGGAGCAGTAGTAGTGACCTCCAGGAACTCATCTCTGCCCCAAATCATCTGCTGGGCAGAGAGGTGCTGGGATGGGGCATCTCCTGGCCAGGCTTTGCATTTAGTTCAGCATCTCCTTTGCTTTCTGCCACTGGGGCAGCCTGGGGACCTGGCACTGGTTGTGGTGGGGGTTCTGGTGGTGTCTGTGGGGGGGTTTCCAGCAGAGCCACCCCCACCCCATGCCTTGGGTGGACTCAGATCTCTCCCCCACCAAGCCAGTGTCTGTTTTCTGAGCATTTTCAGAATGTTTTGCACTTGGGAGACCCAGGAGGAATGGCTGCTGGGGGCACAGGTGGGGTGAGGACCTGCCAGGTGCTGGTGCTTTCTCCCTAATTCCTTCTCCAGAGCTGTTCTCACCACAAGCCCCACAGCTCTCCTGGTGGGAAAAAAAGAAAAGAAAAGAAAAAAGACATTATTTCTCAGTCAAAAGAGAATCCACAGTTTCTAGCAGCACTTTCCCTCTGTGGGATCCAACAGGGATCTCCCACGGAGCATCTCCTGCTCTCCCAAACATTCCTTGGGAGAAGGTGGCTGCTGGAGGAGCATCCTTGGGTCTCCCCATCCTCAGTTTCTCATCCCCAAACCCTCTGTCCAAAGTTGGCACCGGGCTGGCCGGATGCTTCCAGACACCTTTGCTTCCCTCTGCAGGAAATCTCCACCAATTGCAAGTGGAGCTCCACATCCCCTCATCCCAGAGCTGGACCCCACCCGGGATGGAGCTGCCAACTTTGTGCCTTCACAGCTTGGCCTGCCAGTGCCACTGGCTACTCTTATCTCCATCACTTAACTGTTATATTTAATCAGGAAGAGGGGGGGTTATATATATTATAATTATATTTCTTATATATTAAAAAAAAATGCTTTTATACAGAGCAAATTATAATCAGTTTTAATTGAAAAAAAAAAAAAAAAAAGCTGATAATATTCTGAACCAAATTTCTGGAAGAGAATAATTAACAGTGCAATAAATCCCCAAAGGAAATGCTCATTAATCTTTCTTTCAGAAGCAAATTTCAGAAGAGAGCTTCTTTAAAACACTGCTAATAATTATAGGAAAGTTGGCAACTTAAAAAAAACCCAAATCTCACAGCAGTCCCCTCCTATCAGCTCCTGGAGGACAAGTTTGGGCTGGATGGGAGCATCCCTGCTCCCTGGGTGTCACCAGGGATGCTTCAGACTCCCCAGGGTAGTTCTGGGTGGGATGGAGGGGACGAGGGGTCTGGGGAGAAGCACTGGGGGGACAAGAGCATCTCAGCTGGTTTGGGAGGTGTGCTCAGAGCAGGGCTGGGATGGATGCTTCTGGGACATTCCTCATGCCACCTGTAATCCTCAGGCTGCCTGTGGTCCTTGTGCTGCTTGTGGTCCTTGTGCTGCTTGTGGTCCTCACGATGCCTTTGGTCCTCATGCCCCCCCTGGTCCTCATTCCCTCTGTGATGCTTGTGCTGCCCGTGGTCCTTGTGCCACTTGTGGTCCTCATGCTGCCCGTGGTCCTTGGTGTCACCAAAGCTCCTGGTGCCACCCCTGGTCCCTCTGGTGCCAGGTGAAATCTCTTCCTCCCTCCATCTGCTGCCTCCAGGTGCACCCAGGGCTCTAGGGCCGTGGCTGCAGTTTGGGGAGGAATTAAGGGGATTTTGGTGCTCTCCGAAGGACCAGCCTGGGCTGGGAGGTTGTCTGTGTGTCTGTCTGTCTGTCTGTCTGTGTGTCTGCTGGGGCTGGGCAGGGTTGGTGGCACTGGGGATCCCTGTCAGCAGCAGGATGAGACCTGCAGTGGGTGGGGGCAGGACTGACACCCATCCCACCCCTCAGGGCTGTGACCACCTTAATTACAGGCAGCCAATTAATTTCCCTCTGGGAAAATTCCAGGGCAGGATGGGCCAAGCAGCCCTGGTGACCTCCCCCCCCTGAATCCAGGGGAGGAGGACACCAAAGGGACAAGGAGCTCAGTGAGGTTTGGGTGACAATCCCGGTGAGGGGCTCATCCTGCTCGGGTTTCCTGTCCCCATTTGACCAGGGAGGGAAGGGAAGGGCAGCTTGGAGCAGCCCCAGGCTCTGCCAGGAGGAAGGAAACATGAGATTGCCCTGGGAATGGTGTCCTTGCCTTGCCTTTTGTCTTCTTATTTTCTTTTTATCACAGGGGGAGGGTTAGGAGGGGAATGTGGAGTGAAAACCCATCCCATGGAAAGCAGGGTGAGGGGGAGAATGTGGTGGGGAACCCAGTGTGGGTGCCCAAGGGGGTCACCCAGGGCTGGGGGTGGTCGAGGTGGTGGCCCTGGGCTCCCCGTCCCCAAACCCATCCTCTGTCCTCACCTCTGGCAGCACCCAGGAGCATTTCTCCCCTTCTTCCACCAGCACCCCTCAGGGTCCCACGCACAGGGGTGGATGTGGGTTTGTTACATTTAAAACAAAAAGAAGCAAAGGAGGGGGGGAAAATCCTCCCTTTTGGCTTAGGCAAATTCCCTCTGCTCTGACAAGGAACCTGGACAGGTCACACAGACCTGGGGAGACGGGGAGATTTCCTCCCAGCACTATTTAATACCTCTCCAAGGCCCCGGTGACAGAGAGCACTTAATCCCCTGCTTCATTTCATCTCCGTGCCTTAAAATACTGAGTGAGGTGCTCAGCCCAAAGGCAGGACCTGGGCCCCCCAGGCCCACTGAGGTTCTCCAAATAAGGAGGACAAAGACCCCAAATTTTGGCCAAAAAACAGCCCAAACAACAACTCAGAGAGGGGCTGTGGTGGTCACCAGGGTGCCCAGGGGGTGATGTGGGATGTGCTGGTACCCAGAGCCCTTCACCTCCCCCAGCACCTGATGGGATTTGGGTCCTCATGGAATCAGAGAATGGTTTGGGTTGAAAGAGACCTTAAAGATCAAGACCCAACCCCCCTGCATGGGCAGGGACCCCTCCCACCAGCCCAGCTTGCTGCCTTCTGCTTTTATCACTCTAAATGACATATAAGGAGGTTTTTGGGGTTTTTTTTGCTGTGCTCCTTTACCCCTGTGCCACCTGGCCCCATCCTGGGTCCACCAGGACCCCGGGGGTCCCTGCAGTCCCCTTCTGCCTGCTCTTTGTCATCGAGAGCCATCGTTTCCATCAGGCAGCTGCTCCATACCTGCTGCCCTGCCTGCCTCTTATCTGCCTTCTGTTAAATGATCTCAAATATGTGATACGATAAAGACAAACAAACACCCGTTCAATTTAGTTCACCCTAATGCCAGACTCTACTTTTACCCAAGTAATTAAGATTAATGCAGTTGATAATTTAGGAAGCATTCTTAAATGTACCCTTCTGGCAGCATCCAACATGTAATTTTACCTTAGAAGATTTATCGGAGCACTTAGGTAACAGATAGTTCCTCAGCAAACAGGAGCATTTAGAAGGAAAATGAAAGATTAATATTTCTTAAATAAATGTCAAAATAAGTCATTCTTTATTACAGCCCTACAAAGCTGGGGCTCTCAGGCCCAGCCTCTCCACTGATTCCTGGGGCAGATTAAGCCCTGAGCAGTCCTAGGGCTTGGGGAGCAGGGAGGGAGGAGGCTCCCATCTCCTGTGCCTCTGAGGGCAGGAGGTGCTTTGACCCAGACCCAGCCCAGTTCCTTGTTTTGCTGGGGATGGGAATTTGGGAGCTGCCACTGAGCTTGCTCCAACCCATCCCCATTCCCACCTGGCTCTGCTCTGCCATGGGTGAGAAGCAGTTGAGCTGAGCCTCGGGAGAGTCCTCACCACTGCCTATCACCCACCACCTCATTTCCTTCAAGAAACACATGGAGGCTCCTGGCCATGACTGGGGACAGGACTGGATTGGCACCCAACTCCCACCACCCCCAAGGTGGGGAATTACAGGACTTGCTTTGCCAGGTCACCTCCATACATCCATCCATCCATCCACCCATCTATCCATTCATCCATCTATCCATCCATCCATCCATCCATCCACCCATCCATCCATCCATCTATCCATCTATCCACCCATCCATCTATCCATCTATCCATACATCTATCCATCCACCCATCCATCCATCCATCCATCCATCCATCCATCCACCCATCCATCTATCCATCCATCCATGCATCCATCCATCTATCCATCCATCCATCTACCCATCCATCCACCCATCCATCCATCCACCCATCCATCCATCCATCCATCCACCCATCCATCCATCTGTCCATCCATCCATCCAACTTTCCATCCATCCATCCAACCATCCACCCATCCATCTATACATCCATCCATCCATCTGTCCATCCATCCCTTTGCATGGATTGGGCTGACATATCCTCTGTCTTCTCCTCTCCACCTTCTCCCATGCAAACTCCTCTCCCAGCTCCTCTGGTTTGGGCATAAATATTTGTGAGGGACCCTGGGGACAGTGCCAACACCCCAGCTTCCCACACACCCCCCCCATGTCATGGGGTGCTGAGGGATTTGCCCTCTCCCACTCTTCTGCATGAGAACTGAAGGCAGGATGAGGACTGTTTGCAAAAATCTGGATCCTGAGTGCAAGTTGGATTCTCCCCAGCTTGGAAATTCAAACCTGTTCAGATCCAGAAAATCAATTTTGGATCATTGCAAGAAACAAACTTTCTGAATAAGCTTCCAACTTCTTGGGCCAGAATAATCTGGATGCAGTTTCTTGTGGTGCTCCGTGCTCTGACACAGCCAGACTGCAGCATCCACGTGTGTGTGTGCTGGGCACATGCTCAGCACCCTTCCCAGCACCTCACAGAAGGTCCTTTCCAAGCTGCTGGCACCAAGGCTTTGGCTCTTTCCTGCTGGATTGCTTCCCAAGGGATGCTTCAGCCTCCTCCCAGCCCTTCCCAGGAGGAATCTTTGTCCATCCACAAGTGTGGCCCAGGCGTGGGCCAGTCCCAGTCCCCCATCCCAGCCAAACTCTGTGGGGACCAGCAGGGACTGGGGCTGGCAAGGGAGGTGTCCCCTGAGATGCTCCCATCACTGCATCCATCCTGGCCAGGAGCCAGACCCCTCACCCCACTTTTCTCTTCAATTGTCCAGGAAATGGGTTCATGTCAGAACAGGCTTTGATGTCTCTGGATGTGACCCACTTGCTCTTGAGGAGCAGAAAATGTGGGGTAACCTCAGGCTGGACAGCAGACCCTTAAAATCCTCCCTTCCTTTTCCCAAACTTGAGGGGTAGAACCCCTCCCTTTTCCCAACTCACTCCCAAGGTGGAATGAAGGTGAGAGCTGGGAGAGGTAGGGGGTAGCACGGGGGGTCCTGAGCTCATCACTGGGTTCTGGTGCAGGATTGGGCTCTGCAGCTCCTCCTGGCACCTGCCTGAGGCTGGCTGGTCCCTGTGGTTTGGCCATTGGCCATCCTTGGGTTCCTTCTCCTCTTCCCTCCCCTTTTTCCTGCCCCCTGGGGCCATATCCTGGTTGAAATGATCCCCTGGAAGGCTTTGGATCTGCAGAATCCCATCGGGCAGAGCTGGTGCCTGGGATACAGGAGCTGGAGTGCAGAAGATGAGGAGGTGGGACCCCGTTTCCATCCTTGCCTCAGTTTCCTCAGTCCTGCACCACCCCATGACCACACACCCAGCCAAAGGCACCCCATCCATGGGGGCCCAGCTGCAGGTGGCTGTGACGGGGCATTTTGGGGTGAAAACCCTTCCTTTTGGCACCTGAGTGCTCCCTGCCTGCCGCCGTGCTGGCAGCCAAGCCAAACGTAGATTCCTGACATATTTTTCTCTTTCCTTTGCAGCCAAGAAATTCATATTTCATGGGAGGTGAAAGAGAGTCCCGGCAGTAGCTGAGCAGTGGAAGGTGCCAAGGTTGGGGCCAGCTGACAGCACAAGGTTGGATGCTATTTTTGGGAGCCAGAATCTCCTCCTCCTCCCCAACAGACTCAGGGGATGCCCCCAGCCACCCCGAGCTCCAGCTGGGGGGATGCTCCAGGACCTCTCCAGATGCTTTTCTGGCCCTGCAGCAGCTTGGCTGCCAGAGGCAGAAGGTTTAAAGAATTCTGAGGCTTTGGGAAGGGGGCAGTTGACAAGGGGACAGGATTTTTTGCAGCCCAACCAAAGCTGTGCCTGGGTAGGACCAACCCCCTGGATAGGGCTGACTCACCTTGATAGGGTTTAAATCCTTCAGGCAGGGGTCGAGTGCCCCTTTTTGGGGACAAAATCCCAAAGGATGCTCACAAACTTCAGTCTTGTGGAGCTGGTGAAAGCCTACAGAGCCCAGGGGGTTACCTCTGGGGACCCCCAGGTAGAATCATAGAATAATGGAGTGGTTTGGGTTGGAAGGACCTTAAAGCTCCCCCAGTGCCATGATCAGGGACACCTCCCACCAGCCCAGGTGGCTTCAAGCCCCATCCAACCTTCAACCCTGCCAGGGATGGGGCAGCCACAGCTTCTGGGGCAACCTGCCCCCTGCCCATCTCCCTCCCCCACTGAAGGGCATTTGATGCCACCACCCACAGGCATCTTGATTTTTGTCCTTTCCATCCACTCCCACGCCAGTCCCCGAGCCACTGTTGGACTCGATGATCTTAAAGGTCTTTTCCAAGCCCAATGATTCGTCAGCAGGACTTCCCTGTGTGCTTTCCTTCCCTCCACCCCTCAGCTGGTGCAGGGAGCGCTGTGCTCGTTTTATTTCTCCTGACTCTCAGCACTGATGCACCAGCAAACCCCAACCCTCACCCTGCAAATCCTGTAGCTACACAAACGAGCCTTAAAAAAAAATAATAATAAAAAAAAAAAATACACACACACAAAAAATCAACCAACCAAACAAAAACATTTCAAAGGGCTCCTTTATGTGGCTGAAAGAGCAGGGCTGTGATAATGTAGTGAGCGCCGGCCTTGGGTATTTTATCTTGGCAAGGAGCCTTTGCAAATTTAAGCAGCAGCAGCAGCAAGCAGGCTCTGCAGTTGTGGCTGGAAGGGGCACAAGTGGCACTTTGTTGTGCCAGCAAAACCCTGGCCTGCCAAAGGGCCGCGTGGGAGCTTCAGCTGGCACGTGGGGGGTGAGCACCGTGGGCTTCAGCCTCTCCTCCCTGGGTTCATTTCACTGAGCAGGGGGTGAAATGAATCATAGAATCATAGAATCATAGAATTGGCTGGGTTGGAAGGGACCTCAGAGCTCATCAAGTCCAACCCTTGATCCGCTCCCCCCGTGGTTCCCAGCCCATGGCACTCAGTGCCACATCCAGGCTCTTTGGAAAGATCTCCAGACACGGAGAATCCACTACTTCCCTGGGCAGCCCATTCCAATGTCTGATCACCCTCTCCAGAAAGAAATTCTTTCTCATCTCCAACCTAAACCTCCCCTGGCACAACTTGAGACCCTGCCCTCTTGTCTTGCTGAGAGTGCCTGGGAAAAGAGCCCAACCCCCCCTGGCTCCAACCTCCTTTCAGGGAGTTGGAGAGAGTGATGAGGTCTCCCCTGAGCCTCCTCTTCTCCAGCCTCAACACCCCCAGCTCCCTCAGCCTCTCCTCACAGGATCTGTGCTGGATCCTTCACCAGCTTAGTTGCCCTCCTTTGGACCTGTTCCAGCACCTCAATCTCCTTCCTAAACTGGATTTAAAAAAAAAATGGTGGAGGAATTCAGGCTCAGCAGCTGGAATTAGAGAGGGGACCCCGGGAAGCCCCCCCTTTGAGCTGCCTGGAGGAAGGAATCTGCTCTCTCAGTGCACACAGGGTAATTTTATTGATGCCCATGTGCTGTAGCAGGGTGCTGGGTGCTCACCCCACCACTCTGCATGTGCAAAAGCATCAGGTGTGAATTGCAGAGACCCTGGAGAGATGGAAGTTGCTCCCCTTTTCTTGCAGAAAGTCTCCTTTTCTGCTCAGCTTGCAGGGATGATGAGGGGTGGACCCCAAGTTGGTGCTGGGAGGCTGTAGGAATTACACCCAGGTGAAGGCTATTAGGCTGAATTTCACACTTATTTACAGCCAGGTCAGAGCTCCCAGCAGTGGTTTGTGTTTGCTCCTTGGAGCAGAGAGTAAAGAGGTGTTTTTTAGGTAGGAAAGAGGAAAATAGAAACCTTTCTGTTTCCAACAGGCTTTAAATGAGATGCTTAAAACCAGGGTTTTACTCTGATTTTGAATATAACCTTCATCTGGAGCTGCAGTCCTGGGGGTACCTCTTAAAAGGTACCTCAGCTGGAGTTGTGCTGAAGTCCTGGATGGTAGAACCAGCTGGTAAATTCGAGGCTCCTTTTCTGTGCTTTAAATGTCTAGAATTAGTGTCTAAAATCGCAGTTTGGGGGCGGTGTAAAAGTCGAGGCAGAGGCTGCAGCAGCTCCAGTCCTTGCTCCGGGGGTTTGGTGGAGGGGCAGTGAGGTCCAAGGGGTGCACTGGGGGTACCTGATGTGCAGCAAAAACCTCATTGTCCCTCTGGCTGCAGAGACCAAGACTTGGGGTCAGTGAGGACACGGGGACAATGAGGACACGGGGACAATGAGGACACGGGGACAGAAAGCCCTCTCCCAGCCTGGCCCGCCAGCCCTTCCCACTAATCCGTAGGTGGAGCTCTTCTGTCATCTTTTTCTGCTTAGGTTGCTAAGTAGTGCCCAGAAATAGCTTCCCGAGGAGGGGAAAAAAATTAAAAAAAAAAAAAGAAAAGAAAAAAAAAAAAGTGCCTCCTCAGCAGCTTGTGCCAAAGGTGAAATGCTCAGAGCATCCTTTGAAGAGCCCCAAGCTGAAGGGGCTGCCCGGGGAGGGGGGTTGTGCTGCCCCTTCCTCCATCCCCCTCCCGTTGCAATGCCAAGGAAAGGGGCACAGTCTCTCCCCTGCCCCCTCCCATGGCCGATGGCCACCCCACTCTTTTTTGATCTCTTTATCTCTTCTCCAGGTGTGAAAGGATGCAGCAGAGCCCTGGGGACATTCGGGACCCCGCATCCCCCTGGCCCCGGGCAGCTACTGCCCCTCTTGCCACCCCAGAGCCCCCCAGCCAAGGACCATGCCCGTGGTGACAGGGGGTGCACGGCAGCTCGCAGCAGGACGGGAAAAGGGGGTTTTCTAAGCTTTGCCCCCCCTCCTTGGTATCATGACTGGAGAGACCCAGCATGTTTACACCATCGGTGATACCGAGCCCGGCCCCAAAGACCCCGACAAAGCCTTTGGCTTGGAAGGCCGTGGGGAGAAGGATGGGAAGGGGCTGTCCGGGGAGACCCCGGCCCCCTTCCCCGGCCCCAAGGACAAGGAGCCCCACAGCCAGCGAGAAGCCATCATCCGGCCCCAGCAAGCCGGGAAGATTGACTTCAAATCCCTGCAGCTCAAACCCAAATTCGTCAACGACAGCTCCTGGGGGGAGGTGAAGGGCAGCCCTCCCTCCTCCCCGCCGGGCAAGGGCCGAGCCCGGGAGCGCAGCCGGCGCGGAGGGAAGGGCGAGCGGGCTCAGCACCAGCTCTACCGCCTCAGCATCGCCGGTACCCGGCCCAACCCCACCATCGGCATCGCCTACCCCCAGCAGAAGGTCACCCCCCCCGAAGAAGCCGGAGGAGAACCACAACCAGGGCCCCGCGGATGGCAGCTACCGCTTCCACCAGCCCGGCGTCCCCCCAGCGCCAAGCCGACCTCCGGCAACCCGACCTGGGGCTTGGGGTGCTGCTTCCCCGACGCCGGCCGCACCTCCGCCAACTATACCTCACAGCCCCCAGCCCCTCCCCACGGCCCCAAAGGGCAGCCCCCCACCCCCGGCCTCCCCCTCAAGAGCCCCGGAACCAATGGGCAGCTACATTATTTGGAGTTTCAGGGGAACGGGACCGACTCTTGGCAGTCCCCGGAGAAGAGCTTTGCGGGTGCTACCTACGGGATCCCGGTGCAGAAATCCGGCTCTTTTCTGGAGGGGGGCAAAGCCGGTGGCCACGGGCTGGGGGCTTTGCCGTGCCAATACCCCTTCCAGCTGCTGCAGGACTCGGGGAAGGAGCCCTACGGCGGCGAGGCGGGGAGCCAGGAGTACCTGGACGGGGGACTCGGCACCGGGCAGCTGATTCACGGCTCCTTCTCCTTCCACTCGGCCTCCCGGGAGTGGCAAGAGGAGACACCGAGCGGTGGTTCCTACGAGAACGTGTCCCCCCAGGGCAGGCTCTACGCCTTGCCGGCCCCGCCGCCACCATTCCTGCACCCGGTGCCGGTACCGGCCCAGCACCACGGCTCTCTGCCGTGCTGCAAAGGGAGGAGCGAGCATCCCGCCGACCCCCACGGTGCTCTCTCGTCGTCGTCGTCGTCTGGTGCTATCGACCAAAACCCAAGCACTTTCCAAGAAAACCAAGCTGTTTTTCCCTCTAGTTTACACTCGCCGGGTCTGCCCAAGCCGGTGGCCGGTCAGAGGCAAGCCTCAGCGAAGGACAGTGTCCCCAGCACAAGGCTGCTGGTCCAGAGCAGCCCTCTGAGAAGGACCGTGCCACCGAACTCCCTCTCCGAAGTGCACTTTCAGAGCAAAGCCTATTGCAGCTCCCCCGCCGGCAGCGCCAGCGCCGGCTCCGTGCCTTTCGAGACGAGCATCCCCACCCACCCCCAGGCTGCTGCAAGCTTGGGAAGGTGCCACCAAGGTGTTTCCACCCACGGACCAGAATTCAGCACCTTATCCAAACCCCGTTGGAAACCAGTTCTCATTCGAGTGCCAGCCTGGGCCCGAGCAGAGGCAGCACAGGCAGAAAAACGCCAGGATGCCTTGGCAGCAAATCCACCTCGCTCCTCCAATGCCCGCTCCAAACCGGCTGGAGCTGTCAAGACAAATCACCAGCCAGAAGCTCCCCTTCCCCTGGGCACCTCCGAGTGGCAGGGGAGTGGGAAAGGTCAGAAAGGACCCCCCGTGAGTAATTCCCCAGGGTATCACAGCAAAAAGCTCTTGTTGGGAGAGAGCCTCGGGGTCCAGAGAGGAGACCCCAGCTCCACGGGTGCTTTCTCCTTCGAAAACGGGAAGGAGCCGGGGTCCCCCACCTGCGATGCAAGAAGCAAAGCCCTCTTCTACAGCATGAGTCAAGCAGCTCCTCCTCCCTCCTCCAGGAGCTCGTCAGGCTCAGCGCTGGTCCTGCCACCCTCGGCCTTGGTGGTTGCCTCGCCTTGTGAGTCCCCGCTGCCATCCCCCATCCCCAACCCCCCCTGTGGCAGCACCTGCTCCTCGCTCTCCCCCATGTCCAGCAGCCCCCTCAACCCCAACTTTGAAGACAGCCAGATGTCTGCAGCACTCACCCCTTCTCCCTTCTTCCAGCACCCCTGCCATCCCAAGGACGGCAGCAAAACCTTCCACTCCTCCAACGTCTTGAGCTCCAGCTCACTTCATTACCACCCCTCAGACTCCATCAAGTCCTTCCACTTCCCCCCTGATGCCCTGAAAGATGACAACCTCCTGAAATGCTCCCCATCCAGCCCCTTCCACAAACCCAGCGTGGAGATGGCCAAAGGATGCTCGGATGGGCTGGAATGGGGAGCAGCCTCCACCTCCATACTCCTCCCACCACTTGCTGGCCAGTTCTCTCAGCAGTGCCAGCCTGGACCAGCTGGACGTTCTCCTGACCTGCAAACAGTGTGACCAGAACTACAGCAACCTCTCCTCCTTCCTGCAGCACCGCCAGTTCTGCTCCTCCCACCCCTCTCCCTGCAGAGGGTAAGGATGCTCCTCGGCAGCGAGGGGCGGAAAGCTTGCCCCCGGAGCCCCTCACCAAGCCCTCCAGCCTGGGGCTGTCTCCAGACCCCCAAGCACATCTGTTGGCATTGAACAAGAGCCGATGACCTCTTGCTGGATGGGAGAGAACAAAAGGAGGGCAAGGAGGATGCTCTGAAAGGGTGGCCTCTTCCACGGCCTCGCCGCCGGCTCCCTGCCGCTCACCGCCTCAGACCTGGACATCGACGATGCCAAGCTGGACAGCCTGATCACTGAAGCCCTCAATGGGCTGGGTACCAGTCAGATAACCCAGAGATCGACAGCAGCTTCATAGATGTGTTTGCTGATGAGAGCTGACGGGGCGTGAAGGCGGCCAGCGGCGGGAGTGTCCCACAAGCCAAGGAAGTCCTGGCCTTGGAGACCCAAATCCAAGCAGGTGGCAGGGGAGGAGAAGGCAGGAGGCCAGCCCAAGGCCAGCTGTTTTATGAAGATGGCCACCTGGGTGGGGAGCAGATGAAGCAGCACCTGCATAAGGGAGGGGCAGCACGGAGGTTGGCAGCCCAGGAGCCTGATCCAGGGCTAGCAGGAAGGGAGAGGACGGCCAGAGCTGCGGGCAGGCAGGTAAGAACAGCATCTCCCCGACACCGCCTCCTCCAACTCCACCTCCAGGCCAAAAACATCCCAGGAAACTCAGCCAGGAGCCTCCAGCAAACAGCGAGGTGGGGTTGGGTGTCACCAACCAAGAGCTCCAAGCCATCCTGGTTCTCCATGAAGGATGCGAAGAAGAGGAAACCTCGAAGCGGGACGTGGAGCAAGGAGCTCATTCACAAGATCGATGCAGCAGAAGAACAAGCTCCACAAAACTGCAGGTGAAGAGCAGCAAGCAGGCCCAGGTCACCCAGGACACCGAGAGGCTGGTGCCAGCCCCCAAGGGAGGGCAGGTTTCAGGAATATGACTACATCTCTGACTCAGATGATGATGGGGCAGAGTGCAGCAAGCTCCGGGACGGAAGAAACGGGCCCGGGATTCATCGGGAGGTCCAAGGGCAGCTTCAGCAAGAAACACCCAGGAAGAAGTGAGAAAGCCAAAGACAAAGACCCATCCTGGAGCTACAGCCGGAAAAGAGACGGTCAGAAAAAGGAGGCAGAGGAGCACCGGGGGGTCCAGAGCCAGGAGGATGCTGAGAAAGAGGATTGTGTTGCCAGAGTCCGCAGACGGAGCAGCCAGTCCTCTGCTGGCAGCAGCCACAGTGGTAGCATGGCTGGTGAGATGGTCACCAGCCCAGCCCATACTGGTGGGACTGGCTCGGGTAGTGAAAAGGGAGGCTCACGGAGGAGGAGGAGGAGCTCAGGCAGCCTGACACGTGCACCGAGGGCTCCTCTTAGCCTTCCCGAGGGACAAGGGCCCGAAGAAGAGCAAAGAGGACTTTTCCAGGGGAGCAGGAGGGTTGGCTCAGCCAAAGCTTGGTAGCAGGCTCCAGGACACATCTGAGTACTCAACCAGAACCTACTGGATGGACTGTGGGAAGGAGGAGCTGTTAGGCAGCCCCCAGGAAGCAGCTGGCCAGCTTGGCCACCTCGGGCAGGAGCCCTGTTCAGGGCTATGCTGTAAGGAGGGGACAGAAGAGCCCAAAGGAGCAGCAAAGCACAGAGCTGAGCAGGAGAACCCACCCTGGAGCTCAGGACTCCCCTGAGCTGACTGCTATCAACCAGAGGCATCAGTTGGCCCTTTCCTGAGCCAGGGGGGAAGTACCAATCGGAAGAGCTGATGGCTCCATCCCACAGTAGTGATGAATGCCAGTCCTGGCCACGGGAGTGCCACCTACCCAGAAGTGGGCATCAATCCTCGAAGCCCTTGGGCTGTGTGAAGGGTCGAGGACTATCCCGGTGCGGTTGCCCCATATGGGGGGATGCAGTGGGGATGCTGCTCACTGCCAAGGCACCCGAGCCATATGGCAGCAGTGACAACACATTCTTTGATCCCAAAGGCCTTCCCAGTCACTACGATGACAACCTCTTCTCAAGCCCCCACCTTGGGGCTCCTCACCCATGGGATGATGTGTACTTTTGCCGGGATGACCTCAACACCAGCACCTTTGAGGCAGAAGCACGCCAGCATTCCCATAACATCACAGAAACCAGCACAGGGCAAGGTCTCTCCCCACTCAGGCTTCGATTCCTCTTCAATTATTTGGAGAGCTTCCTGTCACTGAGTTTGATCCACCGCTGTATGAGAGCGTTTCTGCCCAGCAAGGATGGTTATTGACAACCTTTGCCCTGCTCCAGCAATCCCCAGAGCAAGCCACTGGCTTTGAGCAACCCTATCCCCCGTTCATGCAGGAGGAAGAGTGGTCCTTATGGAGGAGGTGGCTCCCATGGCTGCCAGACAACATGACTCAGTTCCACAACCTCCCAAGTGGAGAAGCCACTGACCAAGAAAATTCCCGAGGAAGGGACCTGTCCCCGCAGCCCAGCTTCCTCCCCTGCCACTGCCTGACAGGATAACAGATTATAATGTGACTTTTATGAACAACATATCAGACGATGAGCTGGAGATCAAGAGACTGGTGACGGAGCTGGAAAGTCAACTGCAAACCAGCAAGCTGGATAACGAGGCACCCGTTGGCCTTCAAAACCTGAGCAACACGTGGTGCAAATCTGCAAGGACCTGAGCCATTTCCCACCACTACCCGTGGAGCAAGAGGCAGCCCAGGAGAAAGGACTGTTTTTGGCAGAGGAGCTGGGCAGCTCCAACCTCTGCATCAGCAGAGGTCAGAGGGCAAGAAGCCATCCGTGGTGAGCAGCCATGGGACTACAAGAGACCCCGGGAGCCCTGGCCCTGCCCTGTGGAGCTGGACTCACTGGAGACAGGGATGTTCCACACAGCCCCACATGCCTTTGGACCATTTCTGCCTCCAAAGACAGCAGTGAGCAGCTCCGAGGAGCTGTGGCTGCTGAGGATGGTGACCCTGGAAAGATGGAAAATGGGTTCTACTTCCAAAAGTCTGCCTGGGTCATGCACACCAGACCAAGCAAGGCTCCCGTCTACACAGACCCCTTGACAAAGAACCCTCTTGCTGTCACTGACTCCCGTGTTCTCCAAGAGCCTGGGAGGCAGATGAAGCCACCAAGGATCCCCTGCCATCCAGCGTGGTGCCATAGGCTTCCCTGTGCCAGGGAAAGGGGATGAAAGCTTTGCTGATGCTGCAGAGGCTGCAGAAGTTGATGTTCCACCTGCCAAACCATAAACCTAACTGGGCTTTCAACAAGGTTCCACCCCAGCCTGGATCTCCCCCCCTTTTTCACCTCATGACATCAAGGAGGGTCCCAGATGCAGAAGAAAGACCCTCAAGCAAACCCGAATTGGCCCCCAAATGGCAAAAGCCCCGTGGGACTTCAGAGGGGATGGTGGTGAGGCTGTGTGGTGATGGAAGAAACAGAGGAGAGGAAAAGCTCTACCACATCTCCGGCCCCTGGACCTGGTGACAAAGCCAGCAAGCAAAAAGTGCTGCTGTTAGACATGCTGAGTCTGCCCAAGGAGAGCACCTGCAGCTCCCAGGAGACACAGACACCCCGGGAGACAGCTGCCAACCCTCTGCAGCAGCTCCAGCTCTTCGTCGCCAGAACGGTGAAGAGCAACGAGGAGGAGCTGCTGATGCCCTGCTTCCCCGTGCTCCTTCCTCCCAGCCACCCTCTGCCACCACCCGTGGCCAGCTGGAGCAGAAAGAGGAGAGCAGTAGTGCCTTGGAAGGGGAAAATCAGACACGCTGCCCTTCCCAGGGGGAGGGGAATGTCCCTGTTGAAGGCAACGTGGAAAATATGCCTGCCTCGGTTGGGCTTTTCTCTGGTGGATGCGAGCAGATGGAGTCCCTCGGTGGGACGGGCTCTTCCCGTGCCAAACAGTCCTCGTTGGCCAAGCCAGGGCTGCAAAATGCTGTAAGGGAGCTGCAGCACTTAGGAAATGAGCAGGCAGAGAGAAGTGACATTAATATCAGCACAGATGGTGTCTCCCGAGAGCGTGGTGACCTCTCATCACCCCGAAACCCAGCGGTGACCCCACCACCGGGGCAAGAAAAGAAAGCTGAGCAGCCCGGAGAGGAGCAGGAGGGAGATGAGAACAAAGTGACCTTGGCATTTAAAACCCTCGAGCAAGCTCAGTTAAGCAGGAGTTTGCTGGAGAAAGAAACCCCAGGCGGTGCAGCAGCAGAGAGGATGGAAAGGAGCCTGGTGGGCCAGGAGGTAAAACCCCTCTGCTCTGCTCCTCCCAGTCCCACCAGCCCTCCCAGGCCCTCTGTGGAGGGTCTCCAGCAGGACAACCACTTGGTACTGGAGGTGAAAGCTGGAGCAGTCAGTGCAAAGGTTCCCAGAGAAGGAAATGGCAAGAAGTCCCTCAGTGGTTGTCATTCCACAGGAGAATCTCCAGCCAGCTTGCTCTTGGTGAGCACCTTTTGTCACCCCAAACTCCCTCAGAGCGGTGGGGCAGAAGGAGGAGAGGTCCCCAGCTTTGGTGCTAAACTTTCTGATGAGAAGAAATGTGGCACGTCCCTGCCAAACTCATCAAGTTCATTCATCACAAAGAGGTGTCCTCCCGAGGCCAACATCCACCATCCCACCATGAGCCCAGGAGAGCAAGGGACATGGAAAAGGGCACCCACCTTTCCTCCTTCTCTGCATCACTGCAGGACCATGCCAAAGGAGGTGGTCAAGAATGGTCACAGTCACCTCCCTGATGGTGCTTTGGGGAGCTCCAGGCCACCTGAAAGAGAAGGAAGGGCAAGACCCTGTGCTCTGCTGCATGCTGATGGGCTAGTGGGCTCAGCCTTGGAGATGGAAGGTCCCCAGGAACCACATGAGAGGGACTGCTCCCTTCCCTGCTCAGCACCCTTCAACCAAAAGGGTGTTGGGAAAGAGACAGCCAGTTGTACCAGTGCTGTGCTGCCAAGTTCTCCTTTTCAAGAAACCCAAACGTACACTGTCACAGATATGGTCATGAACTCCATTTCTCCTAAAACCCAAGAGTCCCCAACCCATCCCACACCAGATCTTCTGCCAACCAGAGAAGGAGAGGCCAGGCTGAGTGAAGAGGATGATTCTGAAAGCTGCTGTGGTGGGGAAATAAACTCCAAAGTGAACCAGAGGCTCCATCCAAAGGTTGTGTTGTTCAGCCAGCTGCTGTCAGCAGAGGTCTTTCAAGGATTGGAGATCTTGGTCCTGCTGAATTAAATAACCACAAGTTTTCAGAGGCAGGAGAGGTGAGACTTGGTCTTTCCATACCCACAGAGAGCAGAGGAAAGAGTTTAAAAGGGGAGAAACCCAAAAGCCATGGGGCTGGAGAAACTGGGACCTGTGTGTTAAACAGTATGGGCCAAGGAGAGGACAACACACCTACCCCTACTCTGAGCCCTTCCCGAAGTGAACTTCCCAAAGAAAAGAAGCCAAATGGGCTCCTGGTGACCTGTGACATTTGTTCAGCCACTTTCCGGTCCAAGCCTGGCCTGACCAGGCACAAAGCTGTCAAGCACCAGGTGAAGAGTGGTGGTGGACCCAGCCCAGCAAGACCACCGTGTCTGCTTTGCTTTCTGCAGACAGGACATTGAAAACAGCCCAAAAGGTGCCCAGGAGGAGCCCGAAGACTTCAGTTAAAGACAAAACCTGCAGCTCACAGACACCAACCACCACTGCTGACCATGTCCCCAAGAAAATATTGCCAGGTCTGGAGAAAGAACCCAGTGCACATATGCAAGAAGTGGTCAGCAGAGTCCTCAGTGACCTCAGCATCATCTCCTTCGAGATGTCCCAGGAGCTGCACCACACACATGTTCTGCGTGAGGAGGTGAAGGCAAAGGGACCACACTTGGAGATGAGGGGAGCAGATGAGGTGGTGGCTGGGAAGGTGGACTTGGGTGTCAAGCAAGGAAGGGAGAAAAGGGCAGAAGGAGCCAAAGCAAAGATCCTGGAGAAGTGACCAGCAGTTCTGAGAAGAAGCTGAACAGGAAAGTGAGACGAAGGAAAGCAAAGGGGTTTTTCAGCAGAAATGAGCCTGATGATCTGGGTGAGCTGGAGAAGAAGGCAAGTCCTCCCTTTGCTGTCCTCGGCTCCAGTTTGCCCAGGGTTGTGGAGGGTTTGCATGAACCCGGTGGCTGCATCTCCACAGAGGAGCAAAATAGGTCCAGCTCACCTCAGCAACCTCAGAAAGCTAAACAGTCCCCTTGTGCAGCAGAGCTTGCAGAAGACATAGGTGACAGGATGGTGTCATCAAAGGAGATGGGCAGCAAAGAGTCAGAAACGAGCACGGTCACCTGTCCTGGGGAAGTGGAAGATCCAGAGGGAGTGGGTGACCTACAGGCTTGCAAGAAATGGGTATGTGGGTTAGTGAGGCAAGTGGAGAAGGGACTGGGTAAGGTAGGCAAAGAGCAGCACGGTGATGCTGATGGTGCAGAGGAGATGGATGCTGAGACACGACACAGTCCTGCAGCAGGCAAGGGTGCTGAGGACTGCAGTGATGCTCTGCAGAGTCCCACGGCTCCTGCTGAAGGTCTGCTGCTGGACACATGGGAAACCACCCAAAACACTCCTGGGGAAGGTGCTCCAGAAGCCACTCTGGGGACCAGCCCTTCTGTGGAAGCAAAGCACTGGGAGACACCAGACCTGTCCCCGGGCGTGGAGAGCGCGGCTGTCTCGGACCTCCAGAGCTTGTTTGATGATGACTCCACCTTCTCCCAGCTCTTCCCCCGGGATGACCAATCTGTCCGGAGGAAATGCACCCGGGTGTATGGGAAACGTAGCAAGAAACCCAAGCCCACCCCCGAGGTCACCTGCAGGCCAGCAGGGGCCATCGACCTCTTCAAGATCCGATTGGCTTCTGACCTCAGGGAGAGCAGCTCTTTCTGTGTCACCAGGGAGGACCCTCGTGAATACGAAACCATCTCCGTCGATGACGCCTTGATGCTGAACATGTGTCAGAGCAGCCAGGTGAAGAGTGGAGATGCTGCTGCTCCCAGTGGATCCGAAAGCGTTGCGCAGAGATTGGACTGTGAGGAGATCGACCTGGGGAAGGAGGACATTGACCTGGAAGACAACATGCTGACCTTCTTGTGCCAAAACAGCCAAGTGGACAACGTCCCCAGCTTGAACCTCTGGGGGAGTCTGGAGAAGGAAGGTGAAAGCCTCTCTGCTGAGGATATGTTTGAGCCTCTGGTGGGCCTTGAGGATGAGCAGTCTCTCCAGGAGCGAGCTCGGAGCCCCCCACCTGGTGGAGGAGCCCTATGATGGCACAACTAACGAGGACTCGGGCTCTTCTCAGTTTCACACCATCGACATCGAGATGCTGAATGCCAAGCTGAAAATGAGAGACGTGTGCTTCTTCAGCCCTTGTGGAGATCTTCCTGACCAGGGGGAGGACGACGCTGAACATTTCAAGCCAAAGCCGGGCCAGCACAGCAAGCAGAGGAGCAAGCCAGAAGATGGGAAATCGGGGAAAAACCGCGGCGAGGTGACCATCAAGTCCAAAGACAAGCAGTACAAATGCAAAGTCTGCTTCCAGTGGTTCCTGACACTGGGCGAGCTGGACTTCCACAAGCTCTCCCACAACCCTTCCCCTCCTCCTACCTGCTACATGTGTGTCCAGCGCAAGTTCAGCTCCCGGAGCAGCTGAGGACCACCTGAAGGAGAAGCACGCCAAAAACAAAGCCGGGCTGTGGGCCTGCGGGATGTGCCTGAAGGAGATCTCTGATGTCTGGATGTACAACGAGCACCTCCGGGAACACGCCACCCAGTTCGCTCGCAAGGGCCAAGCCCAGAAGTCGGTGATGGGCCTGGCCCCCTGCTTTGGAGAGGACAACGCTGCTGTCACCCACTTCCTCAACACCATCATGTGTCGGAAGCCCGGCAGGTCCTCCCGGAACGCTGACCCCAGCAGCAGGCACGGGGTTAGCAGAGAGCAAGAGCCCCAAGGAGCTGTCCCTGGAGCAGGAGGCCAAGGCCGTCAAAGACCCCTCGGAAAGCAGCGTCAGGGTGAAGCCACCCCCACCAGCTCCTCCAAAGCATCTTCCAGTCCGTCTCCAGAGCACGTGGCGAAAAACGAAGGCCCCCCCAAATCTGTCCCCATGCACCCGGACTGCAAGGATCCTTCCAGGGACTGTCATCACTGTGGCAAACAGTTTCCCAAGCCCTTCAAGCTCCAGCGGCACTTGGTCGTCCACAGTTTGCAGAAGATTTACCTGTGCCACAAGTGTCCCATGTTCTACCAGGAGACCAAAGAGCTGCGAACCCACCTCAGCCAGGAGCACGGGATAGTGGAGGAGCAGGAGATCAAGCACACCACCCTGTATGCCTGCGAGCTCTGCGCAGACGTCATGCACGTCATCAAGAAGTCCTTCATCTGCAGCATGTGCAACTACACCTTCTCCAAGAAAGAGCAGTATGACCGGCACATGGAGAAGCACTTGGCAGGAAGCAACAAGACTTTCAAATTCAGGGGGGTCATGAGGCCTGGTGCTGCCTCCAGGGAGGGCAGGGAGAAGGTGAAAGAGGCTGGCTCTCTGCAGGAGGCCATGCCACCGAGCAAGAAGAGGAAGGTTGCTCACCGTGGCAGCTCACTCCCACCCAGCTCACCAGCCCATCACCACACCAGTGACCTGCAGCTGGTAGAGTCAGCAAGCCCCAGCCTGCGGGCTCCCACTGACTCCTTCCCTGCAACACCCGCTGACCCAGGAGCACCCCAGCCCTCCCTGAAAGCAGAAGACCTGGTGGAGGACTTCTCTGACCTCCTGGCAGAGATGGAGAAATCCCAGCTGGAGAGCCTGCCCCCACCTCCCTGCCTCTCCCATCTCTGCCACCGGCTGTGGCGAGCAGCCCAGAGCTCAGCCGTGTCGCTGCCCTATCCGTGGAGGAGCTGGAGAAAGGAGACTTTGATGAGAAACCACTTTCTTTCTTGGACTCTCCCGAGTTTACTGTCGACCTTGCTGGGCTGGCTTGTAACCAGGCCACAGACCAACACCTCTCTCCCCCACACGAGATGCAGAACCGGGGCTACACCGACACCAGTCAAAGAAAAGAGGAGCATGTGGTAGGTGTCCTGGGAAATCCCAGTGCAGCCGTGGATGGGATCCCATTTCTCCAGCTTGCTAAGAAGGTCTCAGAGCTTTCTTCCCCGAGGCAGAGGTTCTACAAGGCAAGGAGACCACGGGTGGGGCAACCCCGGTGCCGGCAATGCCTCTTCTTGGGAAGGTGCCCTAAGGCTGCGTCTCCAGAAGGTGCCCAGCACCCCCTGAAGGACAAGCCAGCATCACCCACGCTGAACAGGGCTGCCAAAGAGTTGGCCCTGCAGAAGAAGACCTTGGGTAGCCAGCCCGCAGTGAGGCAGCTCCTGGTGCAGGCAGCACTGAGGAGGGTCACCAGCTTGTCTCGGGGAGGGGCAAAGCCATGCCTGAGGCTAAGGACAGCGGCACCAACACCAAGGACCAAGGTGACAACCCAAGCAAGTCCGGGCCACCAGCCAGAGGCGAGGTGGCCAGCAACCCCGTGAGGCACGGCCACCTGGAACCCAGCAAAGCCAGCAGCAAGCTTCACCCCAAGAGGAGGAAAGAGCACAAATCCTTGAACCACCGGAGCAGCTCCGGCTCTCGGGAGAACCTGGAGGGAGATGGGAAAAAGAAAAAAGCCAGAATCTCCTGCCCAGGGAAGAGTGAGAGCCCCGGGCAGCTGAAACGTGGTGGTTGGAGCAAGGCTGAAGCCTCGGCTCTGTCTCCTGACAGGAGGGAAGCACACTGCAACAAGCTGGTAGCCAAAGCCAGGACGGGCACCCAGCTGAAGAAGATGGTCCTGGACACTTACAACCAAAAAAAGGGGGAGTTCCGACCTGCCAACGGGGATATGAAACGCAGGAAAGCCATTCTGGGGAAAAGCCTCCACCAAGTGTTGGCCAAGGGACCCGCTCCCAGGGGCTCCTTGCACAGGGGACCCAAAGCCAGCGGGTCAGGCAGCTACCGCACTGCTGAGTCCAGAACAACCTGCTCAGCCAGCTCTTTGGGCAGAAATTAACGAGCTTTAAGATTCCTTTAAGGAGAGATACTTCAGAGTAATTTATGGAAGTGACTTATGGTGATCCTCAGCTGCTTTCATGGGGGTTTGCAAGGGGAAAAAAAAAAAAAAAAAAAAAAAAAAAAAAAGAAAAAATTATCAAAGCATTAAATTCGTTTGTGTAGCATGATTTCTCTGTCTAGCTTAAATGAACTTGCACTGCAGCCTCTGTGAAATAGTTTGCTTTGTGTCTACTAATCTACTTTAATTCACCTGATTTATCATGCAAATGCTAGAACTTTGATGTTGCTGATGATTTCCACGAACTGAAATTGTAATCGCTTTGGGCAGGCTGAATCGTCGAGAGCAATTGCTTTATTGCAGAAGTGCTGAGGTTATAAGGATACTTGCAAATCTCAGACCCTTTTGAGACTGTGTCTGTGTTATCTTTGTACAAAGTACTTGAAGAGATGAACTTCATTCCGTAGACGTCTTATTCATGAGGTGCAGTACACTGTAGAAAGCAAATTTTTTTTTTTTTTTTTTTTTTTTTTTTTTTTTTTTTTTTTTTTTGAAGATTTTGCACAAATAATCCCCTGCAATTCATTGAATTAGGAGCTGGCCTAGGAGATGATACAATTAAAAAAAAAAAAATTAAATTAAGAACCGAATGTCCTATATATTTTGACAGCCATCCCCTAGGGATTTGTTTCAGCATCATCAGGAGAAGAACTGGCCCTCAGAGGATGCTCCCACTCTTTGACCACTGTCGATGATGCCACCTGAGGACACCACAGCACCCCAGCAAGCTGCACCTTGACACTTGTGACAAACTGATTTTTTTTTTTCAAGGGTTTTTTTCCTTTTTTTTAATTTTTTTCAATGTGTGTGTGTGTGTGTTTTCCTTTTGTTTTGTGTGTGTGTGGGTTTGGTTTGGTGGTTTGTTGTTTTTTTTTGGTTTTTAGCTCAATGACAAAACTGTGCCAACCTCCCAAACCAGTACCATGCCCTCAATGGTGTCACTTCTAAACTTTCTCACTGGCTCTCTTGGGATCTGCTTTTTCCTACGCAGTTACTGGTGCTATTTCTGTTGTAATGTGAATACAGACTTCCTTGATCAAAAACTAAAAGGGAACTGGGGGGAAGTAGCTGTTGCCTGTGAAGGAAAACGAAGCAGGAAAAAAAAAAAAAATTAAAAAAAAATCCAATTTTGGGGGAAAGAAAGAAGCAAAAAAAAAAAATAAATCCTGTATGCTGGTACTCGTAGTGTCAAAAAGGTTCCATCAGGTTCAACGAGCTCGTTCTACAGCCAAACTTTTGGGATCCAGAAAGAAATCTCAGGTGCAAATGAGGACGTGGAGGAGAACTAAATACTATTGAAATACTCCCAAGTCAAGGAGGTGAAGTAATGCACTGATGTGATATGAACAGTCAGAGTACTTTGCGTCTGTCCTGCAATGATTATTGTTATTTTTGGGGGTTTGTTTTTTAGATTTAAAAGGGAAAAAAAAAAAGGAAAAAAAAAAAAACAAGAGGCTTTATTCTGTTAATATGTATCTTTACAGTCCTTTGTATTGTATAGAAATATTGTAGGTAAATTTACCTTGGGTGCAATGTGTTCTGTCAAAAGTTTTTTTATTTTGATATTTTTTGTCAGAGAAGAGCAGAGAGAGAGAGCAGGAAAACGCCATTTTATGATGTTGTATGTGTGCTTTTAAAGTGCCTCTTTTAATATTGTTAAATAAAGTATGAGATGGAAATACGGGGCGGTGCTGTAAAATCATCTGGGATTCATCTTTCCAAATATATTCCAATATTTTCACAGAAAATCCCCTCTCTGCCTGATGTTTTGTGGGATGCTCCTGAACCCTCCGCGGTCCCGGTTCTGCCCAAACGATGGGATTTCTCCTTGGCAGCTCTGTGTGTCCTCATGGACCTCTCCGTGGTGAAGGTGCTGGTGCAGCTCCTCTTCCTCACTGCCCTTGCTCAAGGCTTTCTCACAACGTGGGGGTTTTGTTCTGGAGGGGGGAAAAAAGCCCAAGGTGGTGGTGGTGATGGTGCAGTTTGGTCATTGTTAATTGGTGATGGTGGTGATAGCCCTGTCTGGTCATTGTTGGTTGGTGATGGTGATGGTCCAGTTTGGTCTTCACCAGCTGGTGATAGCACTGGTCCAGTTTGGTTGTCAGCTGGTGAAGGGGATGGCTCAGTTTGGTCACCATCAACTGGTGATGGGGATGGCCCAGTTTGGTTATCACTAATTGGTGATTGTGATGGCCCAGTTTGGTCACCATCAGCTGGTGATGGCCCAGTTTGGTCACCATCAGCTGGTGATTGTGATGGCCCAGTTTGGTCATCACTAGTTGGTGATGGCCCAGTTTGTTGTCCATCATTTGGTGATGGTGATGGCCCAGTTTGGTCATCATTAATTGGTGATGGCCCAGTTGTTCTCCATCATATGGTGATGGTGATGGCACAGTTTGGTCACCATCAACTTCTAAAGGTGATAGCCCAGTTTGGTCACCATCAGCTGGTGATAGTGATGGCCCAGTTTGGTCTCCATCATTTGGTGATGGTGATGGCACAGTTTGGTCATCATTAATTGGCGATGGCACAGTTTGGTCACCATCAGCTGGTGATGGTGATGGCCCAGTTTGGTCATCACTAATTGGTGATGGCCCAGTTTGGTCACCATCAACTGGTGAAGGTGATAGCCCAGTTTGGTCACCATCAGCTGGTGATAGTGATGGCCCAGTTTGGTCACCATCAACTGCTGATGGCCCAGTTTGGTCTCCATCATTTGGTGATGGTGATGGCACAGTTTGGTCACCATAAACTGGTGATGGGGATGGCCCAGTTTGGTCATCATTAATTGGATAGCCCAGTTTGGTCACCATTAACTGGTGATGGTGATGGCCCAGTTTGGTCACCATCAACTGGTGATGGCCCAGTTTGGTCTCCATCATTTGGTGATGGTCACAGCCTGGTGTGGTCATCACCAAGTGGTGATGGTCTAAGTTTGGTCGTCATTAAATGGTGATTGTTGGTGACACCCTGGTTGGTCAGCACCAGTTTGTCCTCGAGGTGACCTCTGCTGGCAGGGAGCTGAGGTCTGCTGGCAGGAGGCTGACACGAAGCCAGGCATATTATATTCTTTAATTACTGTTGCAATCATCACATTTAAACGCTGTCAACAAGAGATAGCTCCTCGCCACGGGCTGGAATCCTTGCCACTTGGGGCTTGTAACTAAAACTGCCGGATTAATTTGATTAATTGATAGAATTATTTTCCCAACTACTCTTTTGTTTATGGAGGCTTAAAGTGCTCGCCGCCTGCACCCTCCTGGTGTGTTGCAGAGAGGAGATAAAGTGGCTGAAAATAATTAGTATGGCTTAATTTAGGGGGGGAAAAAAATAAAAAAAAAAAAAAAAAAATAACCTCGGAAGAATTTTGCAGCAAATTTAAGGCAGCACATTTCACTTGGGGTTGGCAGGAAATATTATGGGGCTGGAAATGGGATTTTTATGTTTTCCCCGTGCTGTATTTCAGGCTTGCAGGGCAGGGGAGGATTTCATGGCTGGGTGTTGCTCTCCTGCACCTCCAAATTTCCACCCTAGGAATTAAGTCCCTTGGGTGCCCCAGGTTTGCTGCAGAGGGATGGGGACCATTCCCAGGGGGTGGGGACCTTGTCCTAAAGCAGCACCCACCTTCCTGTGACACCGGCCCAGGGGGTGGCTTGAATCCCTCAGGGGATTTCTCAGCTCTTAGCCACCACCCTCTGTTTTCCTCAAGCTGCTCTTGGCTCTTCCAGCCCCTCCAAAAAAATCCAGCCAGCTTTTCCTCATCCCTCCCCACCCAAGTCCCTGAGCTGGAGGTGCTTTAAGCCTCTCCGTGAAGGGATAACGGGATCCACCATGGCTGTCACACTGCTAGCAGGGGCTGAAGATTCAGACACAGTTTTTTTCTTGCTCTTGAGCCAGATCTGTCCCTTCCTTGCACAGCAGGAATATAAACCCCATCCCCACGTGTGCCCTGTGTGTGTGACAGGGACAACACTGGTGTCCCTGATGTTGGATTGCCATTGGAGAGAAACCTCACCCCCAGGTGGCTGTGGGCTGCTCCCTGCAATCCCACGGGGCTCCAGAGCACCCAGCATCAATTTGCATCATTTATTTAACCCCAAAACCTTTGTGATTCCACCACAGCTCTCAGAATCCCAGCAGCATCTCTTCACGGGACGTGCCCAAACTGTGCCCAAGCAGTGGGGGCCACATCCAAGTGATCCTGAGCCATGAGCAAATCATGGAGGAACATCCCCAAGCCATGCTGAAAGCATTTACAAGGGATGCCCAAGCTCTGAGTAAGCCATGGCCAAGCTGGGCTCTAGCCATGCTTTAGCCATGGCCAAGCTGTGACCAAGCCATGGAGGGACATGCCCAACCCATGTCCAAGATGTGTCCAACCCATGTCCAAGATGTGTCCAACATGTCCAAGCTTTGATCCAGCCATGCTTGAACCATGACCAAGCTGTAACCAAGCCATGGAGCCCAAACCACACCCAAGATGTGTCCAACACGTGTCCAAGCTTTGATCAAGCCATGCCTAAACCATGACGAAGCTGTAACCAAGCCATGGAGCCCAACCCATGTCCAAGATGTGTCCAACCCATGTCCAAGATGTGTCCGAGGCTGGATCCAGCCATGCCTAAGCCATGACCAAGCTGTAACCAAGCCATGGCCAAGATGAGCTCAAGCCATGGCCAAGCCATGCCCGAACCACGGGAGAGCCCCGAGGTGCCAGCAGCCACCCAGAACTGAGCCACCAGCAGGTGACAAGTGGCACCCAGGGCCAAGCTCCTGCCAGCAGGTGGCAGCGCCCATCCACAGCGCACCCAAAGCCCCGATCCCTGTGGGCACCTGGGGGTGCTCAGCGCAGCACCCGATGTCCCCCTCCCCACCACCAGCAGCTCCAGCACCTTGGGGCTTTTCCCAGTGACATTCCTCCACCGCCACCTCATCTCTGCCCGCGTCCCTAAGAACCTTTCCCCCCCAGATTAATTGGCACTCCTACAAACGTCCCCAGCTCCGTCAGAAGATGTCACCTCGGTGACAATGGTGGGGGGCAGGCTGCTGGCGCATTATCTCTGCTCTGCAGGCGTGTAATTCACTCCTCGGGAAAACACGGTGTTTGTTCTGTTACCCTAGAACAATCTCTCTGCAAACACAACGGCACCGAGTGGGCACAGGAGGGGGGGTTGAGGGGGGCTGGTGGTGGAGAAGAAGAACAAACCACGCAACTGTGCCACTGTCACGGGTACCGTGGCCCTGGACCCCCACCCAGGGACACCAGGGTGAGGTGGGGTGATGGGGCAGGGAGATGTGGGGTCTGGGGATGTCCCTGTACTGGAGATCTTGGCCCTCGGCACCCACCAGCTTGGGCAAAGGTTTTTTGGGTCCTTATGGTGAGGGTTGGATGCAGTGTTGTCCCATCCCAGGCCCCCAGGGGTGTGACAGCTCCTGGGTCTGTCCCTCTGGCCCCTTGATGGATATGTGCTGCTTCTAGCACCAGGAGCCAGGAAGAGCCAAGCTCCCCCTGCTCCCTTTGGGGAAAGGGAACTGGAGAGCTTTGGTTCTGTCTGCTCACCCCCAAACACCCACCCCAGGGCCTTGCTGTTTGGGGGTTTGGTTGTTGGAGACCCCCCTGAAAGGTCAGGGATGGAGAACCCCAAAGTATCACGCTGTGGGAAGATGGAGACCCCCTGAAAGGACACATTAAGGGGCGATGGAGACCTCCTGAAAGCAGCAGAGTGGAGCCATGGTGGAGCCAGCAGATCAGAGGCCACTGGAGATGGACCCTGGAAGCTGCAGCATCCCAGGTGTGAGTGGCAGTGGGCAGGGAGCAGCTCTCCCTGCAGAGCTTCCTGCCCTGAGGGGGGGTGGTCTCTCTTTAGGGCCAAACGAGGTGAAAACACTCTCAGGATCACTTTAGGGTTGGCCAAGCAAGAAGGGGGAGAGCAGAGCCTTGTCCTCAGCAGCATCTCCTGCCCTCCGTGGTTTTTTTTATTTTATTCTTTTTCTCCCCTGGAACTCTTCTTAATTCCTAACTTAATTTCTTTTGACATCCTCATTGCCGGCTTGACCTCTTTACTGGAATCATGTGCTGCTTAAAACTCATTATCCCACCATTGGAACAGGAAGTTAATTAAAAACCCTTCAAAAAGGAAAGGAAAAAAAGAAAAAAAAAAAAAAGGAGGTGGGAAAGGGAGGGGAGAGCACACCCCATGGCCAGGGAGAGATGGAGAGGGGACAAGGCCATGCCACATCTCCCCAGCTGCCCCATTGATCCCAAAATCACAGCAGTAATTGGGTCAATCACCAGACAGCAGCACCAGCAACCCCCTGGGATCAGATGGGTCACAGCCAAGGGGTGGGTTGGGCAGAAATGGTTCCCTATTTTTTTTTTTTTCCCCAGCAGGAATATTCACATCGTGGACCCTAAATATCAGCAGCTCCTGGTTTTATCCCACAATTAGCTCCCAAATCACCAGCTGCTGCATGCCAGGGTGAGGACTGGCTGGTGATGGATGGGGTGATGCCAAGGAGCACCCCAGCACCCCTACAACATCACCAGTGTGTCTCCCACCCCAAGCTGGGACACCTGGAACTCCTAAGGGGGACTTTTTGAACCCTCTATCCACAAATGAGAGGGATTTCAAAGAGAGACCCTGGGAACCCCACAAAGATTGAGGGGGGAGCCCACAGGAGGCTTTGAGAGCCTCCAGACAGTGGGTTGGGACCCAGTGGGGTCCAGAAGATGCAAATGTTGGCTCTGCAGGAGTCTGGGAGCTTCTAGAGGGGGAGTAGGGGTGTAAAGGGTGATCGGACCCCAAAAGGGGGTTGAGGACCCAAAGGAGGGCCTTGGGGACCCTAAAGATGGGTTAGAATCCCAAAGGAGGGGGCTCAAGACGCCAAAAAGGGCAGTGAGTCCCAAAGGTGAGGCTTGGAGACCCCAAATGGAGAGCTGGGTCCAAATAAGGGGCTTGGAGATCCCAAAGGAGGATTCAGCGTTCCAGAAAGAGGGCTTGGGCACCTCAAGGAGGGGTAGGGTCTTGGGGACCCTAAATGGAGGAGCCGGTGACACGCGGGAGGGGTTGGGGACCCCAAGGACGGCAGAGGGGCGGGGGGACGTGTCCCCAGGCAGGGTTCTGGGGTCCTCCAGGAGGCTTTGGGAGCCCCCACACTGGTGCTTTGGGGAGACGCCCTAAGGAAGGGGTTTGGGGGGGGGGGGGGTGGAGCTCCCCGGCTGCCGAAGCCGCGCAGGGATCGGGCCCCTCCGCTTGGCCCCGCCCCTCGGCGTCACGCGGGGCTACGCTATCCGGTGGGCGGGCCTGAGGGGGGGCGGGGACCTATGGGCGGCGCGCGGGGTTGCCCCGCCCCCGGGAA